>NC_077232.1:83895540-84145540 GCF_027887165.1 Monodelphis domestica | reverse complement strand
CCATTTTTTTTTAGCTGTGTGTCTTTTGGGTAAGTTATTTCTGCTTTTTATGCCTCCATTTCCTTATCTATAATATGGGAGTGATAATACTTGCACTGATTACCTCCCACCCAGACTTTTTAAAGAAAGTGCTAAAACTTAAATCGTTATAGAAAACTGAGATGCTTGTGAAACTATAATAATAAAAGCTGGCATTGATATTATGCTTTAAGGCTTGCAAAGCATGTGATGAATATTGTTTCATTTGATTTCATTTCAGATGCTCTAGGAGGTAGGTGTTATTATTATCATTCCCATTTTATAAATGAGGAAACTGAGGCAAACAGAGGTTACTTGCCCAGCGCCACATTGCTAGTATCTGAGGCTGGATTTGAGGTCAGGTCTTCTTAACTCCAGGTCCAGCATTCTATCCACAATGCCTCAGAGCTGCCAGTGACCCTGGTTTGTCAATGATCAAGCTTGGTCTTAGAGAAGCTTCCTTAAAGAATGGGAGGATTACAGGTGAGGAATATCATCTATATTGTCAGGTTCAGTTGAAGTTTTGGTCATTTATGTGGAACTACTTTTTTTCTTTCCTTTTTAAAAATAACACATTCTGTGTTATAAGCATTAGCTGGGAGGGGAAAGAAGAAAGAATGTATTTGGAAATAATGTTGTAAAAATAAAAATACATCACTTAATTTTTTTTTAAATCACACAAAACAGAAATATGAGCTGTCATTAAGATTACCTTCATTACCTCAGTTTTCAGAATAGCACTGAGAGGTAAGTATTTTTGCTATTTTATCAAGGTGGAAATTGAGGTTCAGAAACATCAAGAGGTCCTGCAGGATCCAGTCTATTAGTCAGGGGGCCCATCTATTATCTGTAGCTTTGTACAGTGTCGGGCACATAGTAGGTGTTTGATACAAGTTAATTGATTGGTTGATCATGGCTATATAGTCAGCCCAGCATCTCTTCCCTTGATACACTTTGTCAATAACAGTCTCATCATTCTTTAAGCAGAAAACAGACTCATAGAATTATAAAGCCATTGTTAGACATTATAAAAGATGTTTGAACTAAAAGAAATATTAGAGATCATTTGGTTTAACCTTCTCATTTTGCAAATAGAGAAATGGAGGCCCAGAAGAGAAGAATAACTTAGCATGAAGAGTCAAGAATTCACAGTGAATATTCAAATGCCTGCCTTTTTACTGTCCTTGAGATCCAGGGACCTGATGATGACACCCAAAAACAATTGACCTTCACCAGGCTAATCCACTGATCTCTTCTTATGTCCTTCTCAATGCCAATCACCTGTGGTTCCAGTAGGAGTCTTAGTCTTCCACACTGCTATAGCCAGATTCCTTGGATACTTACTCTCCAAGCTCGAGATCTGATGAATATTTCAGTTTCCCACTTATTCTATAGTCTAGTGGGACTTCTGATACCTTCCAGAAAATCCTGGGGTTTCCTGGTCCCTGGAAAGTACTAACAAAAAAGAGTTGGTAACACCCAGCCTGATTAGTATTGGTCATGATATAGCCTCTATTACATCTAGTGCCCTTAACACTTCTTCAGAAAATAGATTCATAGAATTAGAGCTGGAAGGGCTGTTAGAAGTCATGGAGTCCAAATCTTTACTTTTATATATGAGGAGACTGAGGCACAGAGTCAAATTAACTTGGTCAGTTCACCTTGTGAGTCTGGGAGAAAGAATTTGAAGACAGGTGTTACTGATTCCAAAAGCTAAATTCTATCCATTGTGTCACTTAGTGACCTCACCTAACCTGCAGCCCCAAATATAATATCTGTGCATTCTCATTCCCATTACATGCTACTGACAGTAGCTTTGTCTCATTGGACTTTGTGGAGAACCAAGAACTTGAAGGAGATCAGAAGATACAGTATGGTAAAAAGAAAATAGAGAAGGTTTTGGAATCCAAGGATCTGGACTTAATTCTTGTCTCTTATTGGCTATGAGAGAGTAGACAAGTCATCCCTCCTTTTTTTGGTTTCCTGAACTGTAAAATAAAAGGAGTTTCACTGAAGAGCATTAAAGGATCTTCTCAGCCTTGAGAGTTTGACTGTGTTTAACACAATCAGTTTTATAAATTTTCCCAATTATCAGTAAAAATAAAGTCAAGTAAATTGCTATACATAAATGGCTCCAGACTCTACTTCCAATCCTCAACCCCAGACATTCTTTTTTTTAAAACCATTATCTTCTAACTTAGAATCCATACTATGTATTGGTTCCAAGGGCGAGGCAATAGGGGTTAAGTGACTTACCCAAGGTCACACATGTAAGATTTAAAAGAGTGGAAGACTTAAACTGTAGTTGAAGGCCATAAACTGTAATAATTAAAATGGTTGATGTTGTAAACTGTAGTGAGTTAAAATGGTGGAAGATATAATTGTAGTAGATATAAGAGTGGGTGAGTAAATTTGACTGTAGAAAATATGTTTCACTACAGTGTCTTGGTTTTTAAATCAAATATAAGGTGGCCGCCAGGGAATATATTCCCAATTGTGAATATACCCAAGTCAATTAGGTTTTATAGAGATTTTAATTAACAATACAATGAGTAATCAAAGAAAGAGAGAAAGAGAGAAAAGGTATAAGTATGAAGGGCCTTAAGCCAACATGGCCTAGACCTGAGTCTTAAGAGAGAGAGAATCAGTTTGTTTGTTTTTTTTATCACTCACCACAAGATTTGTCTGAAGCAATGATGTCTGGGGAACAGAGTCTCCCCAGAGGGAGTTCCAGCCAGAGTCGGCCTCCCAAGGGACTTCTTCTCAAGAGATCTTCAAAGGGCCTCCTCCAAAAGGGTCTATCTCCAAGGAATCCAAGGATCTCCAAGCCTCCCTTGCTTAAGAGATTCCTTTTCTTATATAGGGGTTTTTTTCCTATGTCACCTCCCCTAAGTTCTTCCATCTACCAATCACTGTAGATGTTTTCTAAAAGACAGCCCATCTGAATTCCAGCTAAATTGACTAATCCCCTCAATAAGTCTGAACCAGAGAAAACACAGCTGAGTCGACTAATCCCATTAAGAGAAAACCTGCCCAACCTTTATAGGTACCTAGCATCCCATTGTATCAATTCTAAAAACAGGCATGGCTCAAAGAACTCCTTGCCTTATTATAAGCATGGGTCCAAGTACTTTCATTGTTTAGCAAGGAGTTTTCCCCTAAAGCAGTCTTAAGTATAGGTGGAGTAGAGGTTCTCCCATTTCTGATCCTGGCGAGTTCTCACATCAAAATGGGGAATGTTTCCAGTAGGGAATTTGTTCCAATGGAGAATTCCCCGATGGGGAAATTTTTAACATTCACAAATCTGAGAAATTTCAAGATTTACACACAGCTAGGAAGTTTCTGAGGCCAGATTTGAACCTAGGGTCTCCTGTCTCTAGGCTTGGCTTGCAATCCATTGAGCCACTCAGCTGCCCCCCACCCTAGGCATTCTTGCTACCCATCTGTCTATGGAGTGTTACCACCTTTCTCTACACTTTATTCCTAGAACTATAATCAAGTCAACTGGAAAAGGTAAAGCCAAATCACTCCCCAGGATAATTCTTGCCATCCCTGAGACTTCCCAAATGAAAACATCCTTGATTGACCATCACTGTCTTCTATATGCCCAGTGCTCCCACTAGCAGGTTGGGTTCCCAGAAAGTGGGTGACTACTCCTCTCTTTGGGGTGCTATAGGGGACCCTGAAGCATTGTGACTTCTTATTCTGTGGCTCACAAACTCCTATGTAGTGTGATTTCCATCCTTCCTTCCCATATCTGTTAACCTTTTGACATCAATTAGTTATTACAGATGGATATTTACTAAAGAGTTATAACAAGGATAGAGTTATAAAAAACACTCTTCCAAACTAGTAGTAGGGAACATTGTCTTCTCCATTATAATTAGTCATTGAAGAGAATGGGCTCAAATTTTAAAAAAAGAACGCCTTACCTTACATCTTAAAATCAATACAGTATATTGGTTCCAAGGCAGAAGAACAGTAATGGCTCAGCAATGGGAGTTACATGAGTTACCCAGGATCACACAGCTAACTACAAAGACAGATTTAAACTCAGGACTTCCCATTGCTCCCAATCCACTGAGCCACTTAACTGCCTTTGGGCTGTTTTAAAGTAAAAGTCAGGCATGTGTGTAGAAAACATGTGGGGTTATGAAATACCTCAGCTCTTGACCATGTGCATCCTTTCCTCCTCCTGTTAGAGGGACCATGTAGTCCACTTCTGGGTATCTAACAGTGGATGAGTTGCCCCCTTGCTCAGTTGGGCTAGCTCATGGAAGGATGTTGTATCTCAGTTGATGGATCAACCCTAAATTAAGCACATTGTTCTGCAGGGATGGTTCCTCACTGGAGTCAAATACTGCTTTTTCAGCTCTGTTTGTCTCTGCTACCAACTCTGTTTGGTGAGATTTCTAATGAGTCTTCTGTCTTCTTCATAATGGCATAACTTGGTCAAGCCACCGCCATATTCATTCCCCTAAGGTCACCTAAAGAAAAAATTAGCCAAAAAGAACCAGGAACCATGAGTTCAGGAATACATGCAGAGAGAGAATAATATCCAGTTGTCTTTCTACTTCCCTGGCAGTTTAAAGCAGTTTTTCCTCATTCACATCCCTAGAGTTAGGAGGATTTGAGTTCAAATTCAACCTCTGATGCATGTCTGTGGGACCTTGGGCAAGTTATTTAACCTATTTGCCTCAATTTTCTCAGCTATAAAATGTAGTATCTGTCTCCCAGGGTCGTTGTGAGAAACAAAGAAGTTAACATTTGTAAGGTTCTTAGTACAGTGTCTAGCACATAATAGGTGCTTAATAAATTCTCATTCTCTTCCTCATCTCTCCCCACTCAAAAGTCACCAGAAAAATCCTAAGAGCCACAAGAGTAGCAAATAATCAATGCAATGATTCCAGAGGACCAATAATCAAGTGAGTTTTTCACCTTGTGAAAGACTACAGGTATAGATTGTGATATATTTTTGGACATACTCAATGTTTAAATCTGTTTTGCTTGATTATAATTATTTGTTACAAGATGTGGCTTTTGAGAGTAAAAGGGAGCGTTGAAGATTATGATAGTGGTGTCCAAAAAGAAGTAAAGAAAGAAAAAAGATTCAAACATTTTAAAATATTCAGAAGACTGAAGAAAAATCAGAATTAGTACTACCATGTCAAACTTAACACATACTTTAAAAAGTTGTATATTATTATGTAAGATTCATGTTTATATGCAATCTTTTTTTCTTTTCTTTCTATAAGGAAATATACATATCCGCTGATGCTCATAGCAAAACAAAATAAAGTTTGAAAAAAAAGATGACCTGGTTTGGATTCCTAGAGATTCAAACTGTCTAATCCTAAAGGTTCCTTCCACATCTGATACTCTAGGGTCCATATTCAAAATTCCTTTCCAGATTCGACTTTCTGAGTTCTAAGATCCTATCCAATTATAACTTTCCATATTCTGCTGTATATTCTAAGATTTCTTCCATCTTAAAATCCCATTAGTTTAGTTCAGGTACCAAATTGCTAGTTTTTCAAGGTCCCTTTGAATTCTCTTCTTATCTTCAGAGTTATTAGCAACTTCCCTAAAACACCAACTAAAAAAATGAAACCAATTTCACCAATTTCACTGACACCAATTTCAACTATTTCATTCTAGAATTTAGTCTCCTAAAGGGGATAATAATTTTGAATGAAATTTCTACTGGCTAATAGCTGAAATGAGTATATAAAATAACAGCATTTGCAAATTGCTTTTGGTCTATTATTTGGTGAGCACAAAATCTATATAAAACTATCTCCTACCTTCCAAGGAGCTCATTTTGGGTAACACCCAAATTCCAAATAACAAAAGGGAAAGGAGAACTCAATGGGGGAATGATTGATTGCCTTGGTATTGAGGGGGTGTTATTTAAAGAAGAGTAATTGATATATTTTTACATCACCTGAAATTCCCAACAGAGCCCTTACGTTCTTATAAGTCTTCCTAGAGAGCCATTTCTTAAAATAAAGAATTAAAATAAGAGGAAATAAAACAGTTCAGCAAAATTACCTGGCACATCCCAAATGTCTGGTGTTACTAGCAGTGCTCTACTCCACTCAAAAAAAAAAAAGCAAAAAACAAAACACAAAAAAGCAGGAGGGAGATGCCCTCTCATGTCCTATTTTTGGTGACAAGTTTGATCATTATCATTTCACAGTCTTCAGGTTGAATTGTTTAATTATTGTTTTCTTTCCATTTATATTGTTATAGTCATTGTATATATTATATTATTGGATCTACTTTTCTCTCCATTCATTCATAAAAGTCTTTTCAGGCTTCATCCTATTACTCATGCTATTTGTTTCTAACAGCACAGTAATATGTCATTTTAGGGCAGTGGGTGGCACAGTGGATAGAATTCTGGTGCTTGAGTTCAAATCTGACCTCCAGACACTAGCTATGTGACTCTGGGAAATTACTTAACTCTGTTTGCCTTAATTTTTTCATCTGTAAAAGGAACTAGAGGAGGAAATGCCAAATAATCCCAATATCTTTCCAAAGAAAAACCCAAATGAGGTTACAAAGAGTCAGAGATGACTCAAACCATCAAACAAGTAATATTCCTTCTCATTCATGTACCACAACTTGTTTAGCCATTCCTCCAATTGAGAAGCCTCAATTTTGTTTCTATTTATTTGCTAAAGAAAAACAGTGATATAAATATTATGCATATGTGATCTTTTCTCTGTCTCTGAGCTCCTTTGAGTCTTTTGAGTTCCTTAAGATATATCGATGGCAATAGAATCTCTCAGTCAAAGGATATAGATATTTTATTCATTTTCAATAGACAATGAACAGATCTATATGTATGTATACATATATGTGACCAAGAATGGTTTCCCAATGGATAATAATTTTAAAAACATGAATAAATAGTTCTCAAAAGGACAATTGCAAACTATTAACAATCACATGAAACAATGCTCCAAATCAAACAGCCCTGAGATTTCACCTTCTACCCAGGAATTTGGCAAGAGATGATGAAGAATAGTAATAGACCATGTTGGAGAGGTTATGGAAAGATGGGCAAAATGATGCCTTGTTAATGGAGTTGTGAATTGGTTCGAGTAGTTGGGAAAGTAATTAATTCAACACTGAATCTAAAAAGGTCAGTGCCTTGGTAAATCACATTCTGCTTCTGTGTACTTTATACTTTTTCATTTCTCTTACCTGAACATTTTTTTTTAATCTCTGTAGGGTTAAAATACAATTTTAAATCCAAGGAGAGTTAAAAACTCAATAAGATCTCAGGTAATTAATTCTACTGAAAATCCAAAATCTTTGAAATTCATGACCCATATGATTATAACTGACATCTATGGAGCTTTATGTCACTTTTCACCCCCATGGTCCATGAGATCAGCACTTGGTTTCATTCATATTGTTAATCATTCAAAGAGTTTTTCTAAGCTCTTCAGACCCTCTCAATTGCTATGACTTCTATCTCTATGCCCTACTAGCTACCCAGTGGGGTGGTCACAACTCAGACTATACTGTTACTAGAAATTGTTCTACTTCTAAGATCATAAGATTATAGATTTAGAGCCAAAAAGGAATTTAGAGATCATTTTGTCCAACCTTCTTATTTTGCGGATGAGGCAACTGAGGCTGAAACAGATCAGTTGACTTGTCCAAAATTACATGAGTATTTTGATCTTGACCATCTGATTCCCAATCTCTTGTCCCTTTGAATTCCTGCTGCCTTCTTTCTGAGTCTGCTTCTCACCTCCATCTTGACCTCTTATAGAATTTAATGCTAATTATAATTTAAGCCTAAACATATGTGTTTACATGTATACACTTATAATATGTTTATAATACACAATATTTATATGCATATTCCATAGGTATATGTGTGTACACACACACACATATACTTTAGCCAAATGACCATTTTCTAGACATTTTGAATGATGAATATTTCATTCTATTTTGTCCTAGAGGCCACTACATTATGCCCTTCACACAGCAGAAGCTGTTGATGCCAGACCCTCTTATAATTATCCTCATATTAAAACCCCTGATTCCTCCCATGTGCTAAATTCTCCCTGCTTTGCTGCCTTGATAAGGTAATTATCACCCCTGTCTGCATAAGATTCTCCTTCAAAGCTCTATCCCCCCATCCTTTGTATATGGTATATGAGTGTTTATTATGTCAATATAATGCACACACAATACATATATATATACATACACAAATGTGTTAAAAATATATATATATGCACACACACATACATACATACATTCTAAAATACCAACCAAAATGATTTCTCCTTTCACTTGAGACTTTAACCCAGATTTCCAGGTGTGGGTAAACGGTGAATTATAAATGAGAAGCAATTAATCCCATTAACAAATAATGATTCATAGAAGTCAGACTAGGACTTGTCACTCTGGATGACTTCATTAGGCAGCTTTTCCTGGAGGCTAAATAGCTTCTGTGGAAAAACCCAGTGACCAATCTATTTTGAAAATAACTCTTTGTCACTCCATGTTCATCTATATACACATCCATGTCCACCATCCTCTATCCTTTAAGTGTTAAACATGGGACCCTTTTCACAGTACTTTCTCCAGATAAATTTGTAGAAAGAGTAAATGATGGAATATTCTCAAAAATGCTAAAATTATTTGTAAGACTGTAGAGAGATATTACCTCAATATTAATCAAATGTCCACAAAGTGCTGTTCAGGAAGAATGAATTTTTGGCATGGAGGAACCTAGAATTGTGCTAGACTGGACAAATTAATCAAAATATATAGCCTCCTGTCCCAGTCATTTTAATGATATATTATCATTTCATTAGATTGTTAGTAAATGTTTCTCTTTGGGATTTTGGGATATTAAATCTTTTAAATCTTTATTAAACCTTTAGCACAGAAAACATGGATCTTGTGACCTGGAAGTCCCTTTCTTTTTCAAGATAGAGAGGGAAAACGACTTACCAAAGTCATATGAGTCTCTTCTGACACCTGATCCAGCAAGACTTCCAAGTGAGTTGGTATGATTGCCAGAGAATGGCTTATACTTAACTCACATCTCCAGGGAAGGCCGTTTCTTTTTTTTTCTTTTTTAAAAGTTTATTTATTTAATTAATTAATTTTGAATATTTGTCCATGGTTACACGAATCATGTTCTTTCCCTCCTCTCTTCCTACCCACCTTCCGTAGCTGATGCACAATTCCACTGGGTTTTACATTTGTCATTGATCAAGACCTATTTCCATATTTCTAATATTTACATTAGGGTGATCATTTAGAGTCTACATCCCTGATCATATCCCCATTGACACCTATGATGAAGCAGTTGTTTTCCTTCTGTGTTTCTACTTCCACAGTTCTTTCTCTGAATGTGGAGAACTTCTTTCTCATAAGTTCCTCTGGATTGTTCCATATCATTGCATTGCTGCTAGTAGAGAAATCCATTACATTCAATTGTACCACAGTGTATCAGTCTCTGTGTACAATGTTTTCCTGGTTCTGCTCCATTCACTCTGCATCACTTCCTGGAGGTTGTTCTAGTTCCCATGTATTCCTCCACTTTATTATTCCTTTTGGCACAATAGTATTCCATCACCAACATATACCATAATTTGTTCAGTCATTCCCCAATCAAAGGGCATCCCCCTCATTTTCCAACTTTTTGCCACCACAAAGAGCTCAGCTATGAATATTCTTGTACATGTCTTTTTCCTTATTATCTCTTTGGGATATAAACTCAGCAGTGGTATGACTGGATTGAAGGGAAGACAGTCTTTTAAAACAAGGAAGGCCATTTCTATAGGTGAGCCATGGAGTCCTTGGGAAGTTTCCTTAAGCAACAACATTCATTATCTCACTAACAATGCATTGCTTAAAAATAACAACTTATTAATAATAACAAGGCAGAAAGAGGAAAGTTCCATAGACACCAAATTACTTATAGTAGCCCATTTTGTAGCAGCAAAGAACTATAAGCACAAATTGGTGCTCATTGGGGAATAAATAGATTGTGGCACATGACCTAATGAAATATGATTACACTTTAAGAGATACTAAATGTGAAGAACATAGAAAAAGCAAGGAAAGCTATATGAACTGATACAAAATGGAGGTAGCAGAAGTAAAAAAAAAAAACAGTATGAAGAATCAATCAATAAACATTTATTAAGGACCTACTATGTACTAGACACTCTTTTAGGCATTTGGATGCCAAAGGGAGAAGTGAAAAAGGCAAAGACTTCAAGGATCTTTCATTCTAAAGGGAGAGGTAAAACATAATTTATATAAGCATGTAAACAAATGTGTGTACACATGGAGTACCATTATGGATGCTCATGTGAATGCATTGTGTATGTGTAGTAGTATAAATGTATGCCTATGTGCATATATGTATTAAATATGTATCATATGAAATGTTTACCAAAATGAATTTAGTAATATAGATGGAAAGAATAAAAAAAACCCATACCATATGATTATAATGACCAAATGTGCCCTCATGGAAAAGATGAGAAAGTGTACTTCCCTTGATTCTTTACCAAAGTAGAATATCATAGGAATGAAACATAGTATAAGTATACATACACATATATTGATGGACCCAGTTGATGCATGGATAATATTGTTTAATCTGGTGAAAGTCTTTTCCTTTCTTATTCTTTCTTATTAGGGTCTAGTCCCTCTTCCATTATAGAAAGGGGTAAGGATATGTCTGGAAAAGAAGGTCATGAAAAAAAAATAACAATAAATATTTCTAAAAGAACTATATATGGATTCTTTATAGTCTTATCACTAGGATATATTTTTATTAAACAAAATACCCTTTTCTCCTTCCAAAAGATTTGTTTATAAAACACCACTTGACCAGCTGTTAAGAGACTTGAGTTTGAGTCCTGGTTCTGCCTTGAACTAGTTGTGGATCTTTGAGTAAATGGCATTCTCCTTTCTGGGTCTCAGTTTTTCAAAATGCTTTTTAAAAAAAGGCAATTGGACTAGATCTCCAAGGGCCTTTCCAACTCTTATAACCTCTGTTCTATATGCTAATATTCTATACTTTATTGACCTTCAATCCTTGTATTGGATAGTGTATTAATTACTTGAGACAAGCAATAATTTGATATGGTCTCATTTTTGACAGCAATGGTCATTCATGTGTATTTCTACTGATATTAGGTGGACTCATACTATTTGACCTCAATTAGATAAAAAGTTAAGCACTGGATTATATTCCATAAATAAATTTTGTGCCATGCATTTCTTTTTTTTTTCACCTTTAGGAAGACTCAACATTTATTAAGTACCTTTAAGTGTGAAAGGCACAGTGCCAGGAACTGTGCCAAGATACAAATATTGACACAGACAAACATTCTGCCCTTAAGAGGGCTTAAAGCCTACCCTGGATTTATGTAATACAAAAAAATGTAAAACAAAGGAACAATTACCTCCATTCTTTGTTATTTCAAGTCTTGCCCAGTTGTCATTCCCATTGTGGAAGAGGCATGAAGAGAGAAAGGTTTTGAAGGACAAGACAAGATGGAAGAATTTAAGCTGGGGACATGTTTTGTCAATCAAGACGAAGATTCTAAAACGGAATGTTCCCAGGAGTGGCAGTTGAGCTGACTAAGGCGAGGGGCTGGGAGTGTCACTCTCTCTCTGGCAATTGAGGCTGGCAGTTGAGGCTGGCTGAAGACCCTTATTGTACTGGCTTGGTTTTGGGGGTTTTCTGATCAAGGGGAGACCCCTGCACTCTCTGAGATTTTGACTGACCAAGAGTTGGGGTTTTTCTGGCCACCGAGAGAGGAGAAGAAGGAGAAACTTGGCTTTTGAGTTGCTTGTCTCTCTCTGAGAGTTTAAGCTAGCCAGGAGAAACTGAGAGACCTTGATGGTGTTGTAAAAGAAGAAAGAAGATCTTAGCTGTTGTCCTCCATTTATCTAACTGTTCCTCTTCTCACCTTTGTTACTGGACTATTTCCATAACCCTCTCAAATTCCCCTTATAGATTAGGGAAACCCTCATCCCACTTTCCTCAGTTTCCCATCTTGTTATCCCAATAAACCCCTACTTGAAAAAGGAAAAGAAAAGAAGATTTTTATAGTTCATTTAGGGGGGAGGGAAGAAGCATCAAGAAGAATTGGGAGGTGAAGGGGGGCAGGGAGCAGAGGGTTGGAAAAGGGAGGAAGGGAGGGAGGAATGAGGTTAGCAAGTAGATTGATCCAACAGCCATCAATAGGGATCAGCAGGCAAAACCCAGAATAAACCCCAGAGCAGTCCTCTGTGTACCAGCATCCCTGTGTGCCAGTATCCCTGTGTGGCAGCATTCCCCTGTACTAGCAGTGTCTCTCATCTATCCCCATTATAACTAGGAGATCCTCAGGATGGTTCCCCTCTAGCAGCAATCTCTCTAGTCATAAGCCAGAGGACAGCAGTCATTGCAACAAGAAACAGTTTCTCTCAGTTTACTTTTCTATATTTCAACAAGTAATAGTTTCTGCTCAGTTTACATATTTTATTTCAAGCAATAATAGTTTCACTAAGTTTATATTCTATTTCAAGTGCCAGAGCATTCATTCATTGCAATAAGTAATAGTGTCATCACAGGTTCACCTCAGTTTACATATTCTATTTCATCATCCACCCCTAAACAAAATTACTACCGGTTTTCAATTTGGAGACCATCCCTTTAAGGACCAGGTACTCAATCACTTAATTAGTTCTCTATAGAGGATTAACTGAACACAAATAGATAAGGGAAGTCGCTACCTTACTACTTTTTTGAAAAGGTAAAAGTTTGATTTTTCATGTGATAGGATGTTTCTGTCACAATTAATCTCCAGATATGGGAAACCATTTTATTGATATTTTTCTAATGGGAAGTGCAACCTCTGAAGGTGATGAATTAATTGGATTTGCAAAAAGCTTTAAAATAGGGGCTACTTATTCCTATCCTTATTACTCTGTATCCGTAATTCCCCAACCCCAATTTGCCTGGGCACCTAGGCTGTCACTGTTTTTAGTCATAGTTCTAATAGCCAAGGCCCCCTAGAAATGTCCAGCTGGACTTTCCCTCAATGACACATACATTTCCTTAAATAGATGATAAAAGTTACAACATTCAGCCACATCTTCAAGAACCGTTCCTACATGGGAAAAGCTTCAGATAGCATGAGACTTGGTTTTACTCAAGCCTTTTCCTTTCCAAGACAGAAAATACAAAACCAAGGGATGGAATAGAATGGTTTTTTTCTATCAAGACGAAAACAATGAAACTCGGAACTGGATCACTTGACCCTTTCTCTTCTTACTTCCTCCCAGTTCAAAACGCTTACACCTCTTAATGGCAAGCATCCTTTTTGTCCTGCAGCTGGGTTCCAAACATTCAAGCCTCAGTACAACCTTTTTGTGGTCTCTGCCTTTTTCCTGAAAATTGGTTTGGTCTGACCACTATAGCCATTCTGCTTCCTGTCATAGAGCCTTTTCTCGAAGGGTAGCACTAAGCTTCCAACTGGGCTTCTCCAATGTCCAGGCCCATGGGGCCGACGACGAGCTGAAAAGGATGACCGCCTTCGAAGGATGACAGCAGAAGACTCTGTGCCATGTATTTCATTGATCTCTTTTTAAGTCTTTATAATTCTGTGGTTTTTAAGAATGGATATTATTCCATTGAAATGTGCAAAAATAGTAGCTCTGAAAAGAGTATACTTTGATTTGAAATTTTTCAGTGGCTTTTGTTTTGGAGAAATCAAGCGTTTCAAAATTTATTCACAATGATATAAGATTAGTTCCATGGAAGTGAAAAGGAAGGAAATAAGCATTCATTAAGCCCTTCCTGTTTGCCAATTACTTTGCTAAGTCCTGGGAAAACATACAAACAGAAGGAATGGTCTCTGCCTTCTAGAAACTTATATTATAAAGAGAAAACAAAAACAAGAGCTGAAGAGGATGGAGGGAAGTAGATACCTAGTGAGGAGACATAGTTTTAAAGTACAAAAGCTGAAGACGTTTTCAAAATTTTATTAATTTTGTCCATGGTTATGTGATTCTTGTTGTTTCCCTCCCTTCTTCCCTCCCCACTCCCAGAGTTGACAAGCGATTTCACTAGGTTATACATATATTATCACTCAAATCCTATTTCCATATTATTTATTTTTAATAGAGTAATAAAAACTGAGGATTTAAGGCCAACTTGAACCCCTACACAAAATGGAGGTTTCCAGTGGAACTCACGGATGAGAGAAGGGAGTCTATATGTATTGAGAATCTGAAAGGATGGTTGGATGTTCTACAGTAGGAAGCCTCAAGTGCTAAGATAAGTTTCACAATGAAAATGCCTGGTTTTGATGGTTTTGAAGTCTTGGTTGAAGGCAGCCAAGGACAGTCCCTCAAAGGGAAAGGTCAATCAAAAGAAGGTGCAATCAAAAACAAAGCAAAGAACAAGAATGGACAAATTGTTGCTATAAAATTGCCTTATTCATCTTGATTCAAAAAAATTTAATTTCAGAGGAACTTGGTGGCTATTGTCATTGACTTCTTCAAAGTAATGTAACTTCTGGAAATTTTAAGGCAAGAAAACCTTAAAAAAAAAGATACTAACCCTTGCTATGAAGAAAAAATGTTACAGGGAAGACAATAAAAATACTGTGATACTAAAGATAGAAAAAGAGATAATTTTAATGAATGACACCTACTTTTTCATTTCAAGGTTATCCCAAAAGTGTTATAAGAAGTGTAAGTGTGCCTATAGGATCAATGGTATCTTCCAAGAATTGTAAAACATCTGAAATAATTTGAGGGATTTTTAAAATTCTAGTGGTCCCATAGTTTTTATCCTCATTGAGAAAATGATGAACTCTGATAAACAAATCAATATATATAAAACTGTCAATTATTTTAGAATTATAGAAATTCCCAAATAGAAATGAAGTTCCATAATATGGAATTGTACTATAGGTGGTGCAGGGGATGTCAAGAAGACCAGAGTTCAAATTTGACCTCAGATACTACCTAGCTATGTGATCCCGGGCAAGTCACTTGAGCCTGTTTGCCTCAGTTTCCTCATCTTTCAAATGAGCTGGAGAAGAAAATCCAAAATACTCTGGTATTTTTGCCAAGAATAACTCAAAACATGTTATAAAGTGTTGTACATGATTGAAAAATGACTAAACAACACTAAAAATGTCAGAAAAGGTTAAGAAATATATTCTAAAAATAAAGATGAACATGATTCAATGGCCTGGGAAACATCTAGATGTAAATCTAATTTTAAAAATGATGGCCTTAACAAAATGCATTATTTGTCCAAGATACTTAATATCCATTGGTATTCAAGTGTGGCACCTTGATGAAGAATTGAAAAATGTGTGTCAAGTTCTTGTGTATTTAATGCCAAATCATATAAAATATAATTGTAGCAAAAGGTCCTATTGCATATTGAAACCTTTCTTCAGGTATTAAAAACTGTAAGATTCATGACCTTAAACTAATTTTACTTTGTCCCAATTTCTTTCCATGTCACAATAAATGTGAAATAATTATTGTTGTCTTTGCTGTTCCTGTTCTTTAAAGCCCCTTTCCATTCTGGTTTCTATGTTCTAAGATCCCTCCCAACTCTGACACTGTATGTTCTAAATCTCTTGTAGTCTTAATATTCTATTATTGTCTATATTCATATTGTCTATACATATTCATGTTCCATCAGGAAAAGCATCAACAATGTTTAAAGCTTTAAGCAGTATTTTATTGGTGCCACCATATTAAATTTAAATGGCAAGGGGAGGATCATGAGATGAAAGGCTTCCCTACAGATCTAGTTCAATACATTTCATTTTACAGAGAAGGAACCTAAACTTCTGGGAGGGCAAGTGACTTGTCAAAGGTCACAGTCACTAAATGTTCCAGTCAAGACATAAGCTGAGCAGACTAATATCCCTCTGGTTGAGAAGGGAAAAGAAAAGGAAAGATCTTATTCCAACTGTGAGCAAAAGTACATGGATAATATACAAAGAAGTCACCAAAATCCACACTTTGTGGGGTTTCCTTTGAATAATTGGAATATTGTTAAGACCTTGCCCATGTGAAATTGTCCCAGAAAGGGATATCTGATTACAGAATTACATTTTAACAGCCATTCCCTTGTTTCTATTCAGGCGTCATCATCAAGCACCCACAAAGTGGTATTTCTCCTGCATTTTACATGACTCCTGGGCGTGCTGTTCTCGCCTGTCAGGTCCTTTAAAATCACTTCCCAATTCCTGGCCCAGCTCACCCCATCAGGATTTGCTGTTCATTCAGCATGGCGCTGGCCTCCCAGCTGCTCCACCCGGGTTGTCTCACCAAAGAGGGAAGAATTGCTCAGCTCTTCAGCCCAGCTCTGGCTCCAAGCCATGATTTCCACCATACCACAATTATGCATGCCAATGAGAGGCCCCAGCTCACCTATATTGGGTTCTTCTTCTGAGATATAACTCTGGAATCACCAACACTGTGCTCTGATGGTTTTCATTCTGGGCTTGATGAAAGACAGGCTGTCCGAGAGACTGAAACAGAGATACAGAGAGTCAGAGACAGAAACACAGAGACCAGCAGTCAGACAGCAACATTGGTTGGGGGGGGGAGAAGGGGAGAGGAGAGGGAAGGAGAAAAGGAAGGAAGGGGAGAGAAGAAAGAGAGGAGGGAGGGTGAAAGGAGAAAGGGAGAGAAAAGGGGAAAGAGGGAGAGAGAAGAGGGATGGAAAGAGAAGATGAAGAGATAGGAGAAAAGAGAGAAATAAAGAGGGGAAGGAGTGAGAGAGGAAGAGAGGAGAGGAGAGAGGAAGAGATGAGGGAAGGAAAAATGAGAAATGAGGGTTAAGGAATATGTTTTTGTTTTATGGAATAAGTGAATTAAAAAGAGCTTTAGCACTTATAGAATAAACAGACTGGAAAGAACCTTAAGACTTAGACCATAGAAATGTCAGAGTTGGAAGAGAGCACTAAGCATAGAGAACAGAATCCTATACTGAGATTTGGAAAGGATCTTAAAGATTGTAATTATGTATGTCCTCCATTTTCAGAAGAGGTATAGGGAGAATAAATGACTTGTCTAAGATCAAATAACAAATATTTACATTCACATAGTCACTCATTCACACCTGTATCCATTAATGCCAAACTGTTCAAGCTATTGATATGATGTTCAATCCCTCAGTCAAGTCTGATTCTTCATTATCCCAGGGACCATTGCATGCCAGGTCCTTTTATCCACCATTACCACCATTGTTTCCTAAAATCTGTCCAAATTCATTTCATTGCTTCCATTACATTATCTATCCATCCTCTACTGTCCTACTTTTGCCCTCTATCTTTCCCAACATCAAGGTCATTTCCAATAAATTCTATCTTTTCATTATGTGGCCAAAGTATTTAAGCTTCAGCTTTAGAATTTCATCTTCCAATGAATGATATGAATTAATTTCTTTAAGTTTTGATTGATTTGATCTTGCTGTTTAAGTGGCATTCAAAAGTCTTCTCCAGCACAACAGTTCAAGTGTTGATTCTATAGCACTCAGCTTTCCTTGTAATACAACTCTCACAACCATCCTGGAAAAACCATATCTTTGACTATATAGACCTTTTTCAGCAAGACGATGTCTCTGATTTTTAGACTAATGCCCAGATTTGCCATAGCTTTCCTTCCAAGGAGCAAATATCTTTTAGTCTTATAGCTGTAGTTGCCATCTGCAATGATCTCTGAGCCCAATAATGTAAAATATGACACTAATTACATTTCTTTTCACTCCATTTGCCAGAAAAAGATGGGACCAGTTGCCACAATCTTAGTATTTATTTTTATGTTAAGCTTCAAGAAAGTTTTTATACTTTCCTATTTCATGCTCATCTAGAGGCTTTTAAATCTTTTTTTACTTTCTGCCATCAGAATGGTATTGTCTAAATATCTGAACTTGTTGATACTACTCCCAGCAATCTTAATTCTGGCTTTTTAGTCATCCAGCCTATCATAATGTAGCCTGCATATAAGTTTCATAAAGTGATAATATACAGCCTTATTGTAACTCTTTTTCTGGGGTTAAAACTGTCAGTTGTTCCACATGCTGTTCTAATTGTTACTTCTTGACCTGAATACAGGTTCCTCAAGAGACAAGATGACCTAGCATTCATATTTCTTAGAAGACCTGCCATATTTTGCTGTGACCCAAGCAGTCAGAGTTTTTAGTGTAGTCATTGAAGCAAAAAATACATTTTTTTCTGGAACTCCCTTGCTTTTCCCATAATCCAGCAAATGTCGACAATTTGGTCTCTGGTTCCACTGCCTCTTTGAAAACCAGTCTGTTCTGATAATTCTCAGTTCATACATTGCTGAAGCTTAGCTTGACAAATCTTAAGCATAACCCTACAAAGATATGGAATAAGTGCAATGTTTAGCAATTTGAACATTCTTTGGCATTGCCCTTCTTCAGGACGAGGACATAAATTGATCTTTTGCAATTCAGCAGCCATAGCTGACTTTTCCACATTTGCTGGAATATTAAGTACAGTACTTTAATAGCAACATCTTTTTAGAATTTTAAATAGTTCAACTGGAATTCTATTAAATTAACAAGTCCTATTGTTAGCACAGCTTCCTAAGGCCCACTTGTCTTCCACCAGAACATCTAGCTCTAGATCAGTAATCATACCATCATGGTTATTGGTGATGTTACGATCTTTCTTGTATAGTTCTTCAATATATTCTTTCCATATCTTCTTCAGTTAGGTATCTACCATTTTTTTCCTGTATCGTGCTGATTTTGACATGAAACATCTTCTCAAATGTCTCTGATTTTCCTAGAAATTTTTATCTTTCCCCTTCTGTTGTTTTTTTTTTCTATTTCTTTGGGTTGCTCATTTAAGAAAGCCTTCTTATCTTTCCTTGCTATTCTTTGGAATTATGCACTCACCTGGGCATATCTTTTTCTTCTTTACTTTTTCTTTCCTTCTTTCCTCAGATTTTTTAAAAGTCTCATAAAACAGTCATTTTGCTTTTTTGCTCTTCCTCTTCTTTGGAATGTTGCTATTATCTTTTATAGAATATTACTAACCTCTGTCCACAGTTTTTTAGGCCTATCAGATTTAATGCCTTAAATCTATTCATCACTTCTATTTCATATACATAAGGGATGTTATTTAGGTCATACCAATATGTTCTAATGGTTATTACTACTTTCTTCAATTTGTCTGATTTTTGGAATCAAAAACTCATTATTTGAGCCACAGTCAGCTCCAGGTCTTATTTTAATGGGCTATATATAAAGCTATAAAGTATACAATCAATCTGATTTCAATGTTGACCATCTGGTAGTGTCTTTGTATGGAGTTACCTTTTGAGTTGTTGAAAAAAAAAAGTGTCTGCTATATCCAACGAGTTATCTTGACAGAACTCTATTAGTCTCTTCCCTGCTTCATTTTGTACTCCAACACAAAATTTGCCTTTTATTCCAATGATCTTTTTGATTTCCTACTTTTGTACTCTAATCTCCTATGACAAATGTGACATCTTTTTGGTGGTATTTCTAGATGTAGGTCTTTGTAGAACTGATCACTTTGGGTCTCTTTGGCATCAGTGGTTGGAGCATAGACTTGTATTCCTGTGGTGTTGAATGGTTTGCCTTAGGATATCATTCCATCATTTGTGAGATTATATATACCCTGTACTGTTTTTCTCATCCTTTTATTGACTATAAGGGATATTACATTTTTTCTAAGGGATTCTTGCCCATAATAGTATGTGCAATAATGACCTGAATTAAATTCACCCAGTTTCATCCATTTAAATTTACTTTCACCCATGAAGTCACCATTTGATCTTTCCATCTCCTCTTTGGCCACATCCATTTTACTTTGGTTCATAGATCTTACATTTCAGGTTCTTAGGCAATATTTTCTTTAAAGCTTCAGACTTTCCTTTCATCAACAGACAGGTCAATAGCTGAGCTTTCTTTCAGCTTTGTCCCAGTTGCTTCATTAGAACTGGAGCCATTTGTAGTGGTCCTATGCTCTTCCCTAGTTGTGTGCTGAACAACTTTTGACCTGAGGGGCTTATCTTCCTGGGTCGTATCTTTTATCATTTTAATACTGTTCCTGGGGTTTTTTTCTTCAAAGAATCACTGAAATGGTTTGCTATTTCCTTCTCCAGTAGATCACCTTTTGTCAGATTTTTCTATGACCTACCCATTTTGGGTAACAATGCATGGCATAGCTCATTGTTTTATTAAGCTACCCAAGCCTCTCTGCCAAAGTAATAAGGGGGTGTGATTCAAGAAAGGAGGCTACTGACTACTGACTCCAAATCTAGAATTCTCACCAGGAATCATTGTTTTCAAATATATTCTTCCTGTCCTGCCTTCTCTTGTAAGACTCTAATGTTTTAGCAAATAATAAGAGGTGAACTTCTCAGATATCATACAATATGGAAGTTGTTTTCACCAAGTCAAATGTGTTAAATCTTGATTTTAAAAAATGTGGATTGGGTGCAACTGGGTGGCTCAGAGAATTGAGAACCAGGTCTAGAGATGGGAGGTTCTACGTTCAAATCTGGCCTCAGACACTTCCCACCTGGGCAAGTAACTTAACCTCCACTACCTCACCCTTATCATTCTTTTACCTCGATACCAATGCACAGTATTTATTCTAAGACAGAAGGTAAGGGTTTAAAAAAAGCGGATGTCTGACTTTAAAAACTAGGAAGACTTAGCAGAGACTCAAAAAATGAGATACTAGGATAAGAAACCTTTATTAGTTAAATATACATAGCTAATATCCATGTAGATTTTTAGAAACATCTCATTTAAGCAATTATAAAGAGCAGAAGGTCACCAAGCCTTGTCTCCAGGTGCCTTGCTTTCTCCCTGAAGTGGTTACATAAAATGGCACAAGGCTGGCAGAGGTCTAGGAGTTTCAGGGTAAAGACAACATAGGGAGAAAATATACTCTCCCTCCCTATCCAAAGTTAGTACAATTGAGGAAATGGAATGCCTCTTCCTTTCTTATAAAACACCAGGCTGATCACCTTTTTTCATCACTGTACCAGCTTGACTGTACTAAATCAGGGAAGACTTTTTGTATGCAACTTGGGCATTTGTGTCCCATCAAATACCAGAAACACTAACAATGGTAGCATGTGCCAGACTTGGATTGTCCTAGGGCTCCCCTTGTATGAAAAATGTTGTCCCTGATGCTAGAATTCCACATTGGTTTTTTTTTTCACTTCAGCCTCACTACAATTCAATGAACTTTATATTGCAACTATCATTATCTTCATTTTACAAATAAAGAAGCTATCATATCATATAGTAGTATATATTAGAATCAGGATTTGAACTCAGGGCCTTAGTTCTTCTAACAAAACCAACCCAGTACTCTTTCTACTATCTCTACTATAGTACTACCTCATAGGTCTTATTTCTGTATCCGTTTACAGTTTATATACTTTATAAGTCTATGAGTCTATGAGGTAGGTCTAAATGCATCATTCTCATTTTCATCTGTAGGTTAAGACATTGCCTTTTTGATAGTTACCCGTTAAAATGAACCCCTGATCCTAGCATTTAAGATCATATATACATAACCTGGCCCCACTTACTCTCTAGCCTTCTTTCCTACCACTCCAAATCCTGAATGATTCACCCTCCTTGACCACAGTCTGAGCTGTTTATACGACTGTAGAAGACAGACCTCCAACAGATCTCGAAATAGCTGAAATCATCCATCAGGTAGGTGGTGTGATATAATAACAATGTCTCACCTTTCCATAATATGTTATTACATACAAATACTTTTTCATAACAAAAACTTAAAAGATTGAAAATGGGAAAATTTGTATTATTTAATCATAAGAGCATTTAATCTATGTCAGGAGATGTATTACATCATGTTACATCAAGAAGCATTTATTAAGCACTCACTATATGCCAGATACTGTGTTAAGCCAGAAGGCACAAAGGGAGACAAAGAAAAAATAACTCCCCTCAAGGAACTCCCATTCTAATTAAGGAGATAACATGCAAAAAATATGTCTATATAAACTATGCATAAGGTGAACATGGGAGGTAATCTCAGAGGGAAGATATTGGGCAGGGATCAGGAGTCTCTTTTGGTTCTGAGAGTTCTACTATATCCTACTTCTACATCAATTTTGTGATCTATGTCCAGAATTCATTATATTGCCTCCATCTGTCCTCTGTCCAGGTGGTCTGTAGTATATCACTGCTACTTCACCTCCTTTGATCCTCTCCCAAATGCTTTCCACAATTTGCTCTCCATCTCCATTTCAAGCTTATGGATTTCTCCATAGGTGAGTATCTTTTTGGCATACCTTTCAATTCTGGATGAGAGGTTAAACAAGGTTCCTTCTAGCTCTAAGAGTCTATGATTCTAGATTTCCTTTGAAGTCAAATGCTTTTCTATTGGCCTAGTGTCATGATTTGGAAAGGATTATGTTAGACAGATTACCTATGCTAAGGTCCAGGGTCTATAAATCAAGGGGAGAACAGAGAGGGACAAAGAGGATAACCAAGAGTTGATTAGGCCAGATCTTGAAAAGGAAGTCAAAAAGAAATCAAAGCAAATTCAACATACATTAAATTACTCTGCCATAACCAAAAACCTAGGCTATGAGCTGATAAAATAGAAGTATTATGAGAAAGAATGATACTCCATAGTGTTGTAGGAACATAGGATTATTCTACCCACCTATTTCAATAGCCATAGACTGAGATCTTTTATTTCACATTAAATAATTATAGTCTGGTTTTATATATAAATATATGGGTATACATGCATATATCCATATAGAAATAATATATACATATATGCACCTATATGTGCATACAAACATGTAGCATAATAATATTAACACTATACTTAATCCCTTATATATACATTTACATATATGCATATATGTATTTTTATTTATTTATATATATTTAATAACTAGTATAATACATATTCTGGGATTTATTACCTTTGTGACTTTTGAGAAATTACTTTATCTTTTTGAGCTTTCCATTCCCCACTGTCAAATAAAGGGTTACATGGTTTCTGAGGTCCTTTTAAGCATTAGCTATTGTGATTGTGCTCATTTCACAAATGGGGAAACAAAAGACCAAGGAGATGAAGGTATTGCCACATGGCCACACAAATAGTGAGTTTGAAAGAAGGGAATCATGTATTATCAAGACCTCCTTCACTCAGATTATATGATTTACTAAGAACTGACCTAGAAATCAGTACACTTGGGTTCTCAAACAGGTTTCACCTAGGGCAGGCTCTATAATCACAGATAAGGAATCACTTAAACAATCAACCATTGTTTTCTAAGCTCATACATCATGCCCAGTTCTGTGCTCCATTTCAATAAATAGGAAGGAGACCATCTAAGGGGTAAAGAAGACAGTGATAGGGGTGAGGAGTGCAGATCCTGATAGGACATTATAGCCTGAGTTCAGATATTGACTTGACTACTAAGTGCCTCTGTAAACTTGGGCAAGTCCTTTTTTTCCTGTTCTGAGCCTCAGTTTCCCTAATAAGGGGATTAAATTAAATGTTCTTTCAATTACCTGCCAGCTAGGAGAAAATACTTTTAGTGCCTCCTCCTAGTTGATTGTAAAAATGATCTTTTTTAAAATACTATAACATCATAAAATATGAGTTATTAATATTATTACAATATATTTCTATTCTAATGGAGGATTCTTAATTGTTCATCCAGATATAGAAAAGGAAGCATGGAGTGTGTTCAAGGAATGAAGAGGGAATCCCACTACGAATGCTAGCTGTATGACTGCAGACAAGTTACTTAAACAATGCAGCAAGTTTCCTCATCTATGAAATAGAAATCATAATATCTAGAAGTACTGAAGCATATAATATATGAAAAGTTCATCACAAACTTTAAAGTGCTTTATCAATGCCAGTTATAAGAATTATTGGCCAGATGGTCCATATAGGAGTCATGAAATGGAGCAAGCGAGTTGAGACTAGAAAAGTAGACTCAAATTAGATTGTGGAGGTTAAATATCAAAAATAGTAATTACATTCTCAGAGAATAGAGTAACCCAGTTTTTTTCACAGAGTGGAATTTTAAGATAAAGCTGGAAAGATACAAAACGATAAGGTTGTGAAGGGCATTGAATTATTAGGCAGAAGGACATGGACTTTATTTGGGTGATAATATGCTAAAGACTTTCTAAAGCAGAGGAATGGAATGACCCATTCCATGTATGAGTAGAGACTGGAGTTGGGCTTGGAAACTTTGTAGTGTAGTGAAAGGAGGGTTAGGTTTGAAGTGAGAAAATCTGACTTTGAATCTTCTTGGGTCTGCTATGCTTCCCTGGCTTCCTCCAAGACATAGTTAAAATCCTACCTTTTAACAAGAACCCTTTCCTGATGTCCCTTAATTCTACTGCTTTCCATTTGCTGATGATCTCCGTTTATCTTGTATGTAGCATTTTTGTACATAATTGTTTTCATCTTGTCTCCCCCATTAGACTGTATTCCTTGAAACAGAGGTTTTTTGCCTTTCTTTCAAACCCCAGTGCCCGACACAGAGAAGGTGCTCAATGGTATTGACTGACTGAGATAATCTCAAAGATCCCTTCTAGTTCTAAACTATAGGATCCTAAAATTAACTGCAAAATGAATGGTTTTATTCCCTGTTAAAGTAATTTCAAGTACCAACAATTGGGAGGGATACAGGGCATGAGATCTGGGTCCTATTTTTAAATCCTATAATGTAAGTAGTCCCCTACTTTCCCCGAAGCTATGACAAGGTCTTGTCTAACAAGAAATCACAAATGAAAATCTGGCAAGTAGGAGAAAGAAAAGACCCAGTATGGAGAGAGGGACCAAAGGATCTTGGACTTAAAGTTAGAAGGGATGTATGAAGTCATCAAGTCTAATCCCACCCACCCCCTCACTTTATAGATAAAAGGCTCATGACTTTTTTTAATTGTCCAGGGTCACATGACTCCTAAAGGTTCCAGACAGAATTTTGACCAAAGTTTTCCTGATTTTGAGTGTGTATCCATTATAATACATGACCTCAGAGATGGTACAACCATAAGAGATGGAAATAATGCACAGAAGAACCCAAATACCTAGATTTAAGATAGAGTAAAATCAATGCTAGAGGGTCCCCTCATGACAGACTTACCACATTTTCACTGTAGTTGCATTGATCATAATTCAAAATTCTGTGGCCTGCTCTGGGTGGACGCCATTGTAATTTAATATTACTTAAGTACCAGTTAATGAATGCCACTATAATGGGTCTCTTTGTGTAGTTGTCACACATGACCTGGAGGAAATGGCACAATGAAATTTAGGCAGTGCTATTTTGATTCTACTCAAACCAGAAGAGAGCTTCCATGAAATGTTAGAGCTTTAAGTCGGGGTGTGAAGGGGGGAGCTTGGAGATCACCAAGTCCACTGTTTTCCAGCAGCTGGTCCATAACAAATTGTTACTTGTCTGTGAGTCTTTCACTGCCAAAGGTCCTTCTTTCTTCAAATCTATAATTTAAAGGAAAAAAATCTCAAACACTTGAGTCTTAAGAGATGAGGCTGATTACAGTTGATCTCTGTGGTCAAGGTAGAATGGCCCTAATTCTTAAATAATTTCTTAGGTAAGAGGGCAAAGTAACCCCATATCTAAGTAAGGGGGCAGAGATGGGGTGGGATGGGGGATCATGCCAATGATATGTCTCTGGAAATGATGTGAGCCTTTCCTCAATCTCCCCCCATAGTGGAGATAGCCTCTTAGTCCACCCAATGCTCATTCTTTATTTGGAACTACCCTCTGCACTTCTTATATTGTGAATCATGGGCAAATAAGGCATAGCTTAATGTGTTATAAAAACGGAAACTATTATTATTATAAACTTATATCTCCCTACACCCCCAGAATGTAAACTCCTCAAAAGCAAGGAATATGGGACCAGGTAGGTGGCTAGGTGGCTAGAGAGCTAAGCCCACTGATGGAAGTTTCTAGGGTCAAATCTAACCTTGGACACTTCTTAGCTGTGTGTCCCTGGGCAAGTCATTTAACCCCCATTCCCTAACCCTTACCCCTCTTCTGCCTTGGAACTAATACTTAACATTGGTTCCATAAGAGAAGGTAAGAATTATAAATTTTTTTAAGAGTAGGGAATGTATAATATTTTGTATTTGAATATCCAGCACTTAGCTAGTCTCTGACACATATAGTAAGAGTTTAATAAATGTTTATTGGTTTGTTGATTTCCTATCTAGGTTGTAAGCTCCTTGAGGGCAGGAGTTCTCTTTTTTTAAAATATCTCTGTTCCCGAGACCATTCCCCAGATTTAATCACAGTGCTCAGTATGTAGTAGGTGTTTAATAAATATTTGTTTAACATTTAAAAAGCAATGAATTTAATTAATGACTTCACATAAGAAAACTGAACCTGAGGTCAGGAAGATCTAAGTACAAATGCCACCTCAGACACTTACAAACAAGGCACTTAATCTTTCTCAGCCTCAGTTTCCTCATCTATAAAATGAGGATAACAATAGTAATTACCTTCTGCGATTGTTGTGAAGATAAAATGAGGCATTATAAAAAATATATATGTAGGCATACATATATATGTATTGCCCTTTGGAAACTTTAAAATACTATAAAAATGCTAAACATTCATTAAACATTATTTACCATTATATAGAGATAGAATCTGAAAGCTCTCTATTTTCCTGCTTTAAATTGAAGTCATGTAATCATAAGATCACAGATTTAGAGTTAAAAAGAACCTCAGAACCATATAGTACAACTCCTTTATTTTGTAGTGAGAAGCCCAAGCCTAGTAATTTGCACAAGGTCACACTGGTAGTAATGGGTAGGATTTGATTTCCTCAGATTCTGAACCTAATTTGCTTTCTGTTGTGTCATATATGCCAGAAGAGAAAATTCAGGAAGTATTAAGTTACAACAGTAAGAGAAAATATTTCTAAATCCAAATAATCTGAATTTGGCTAAATACCATTATGATGAAAATAGGGGTACAAATTCTGTTTACTTTCTGGATATAGCTTCACTTATAAATGAATAAAATTTGTGTCCCCAAAGCATCATGAATAATTAAGTAATTATCACATAGTTATTATTATTTAATAAAATTAGCATTCAATATAAAAATTTGGTTGAAGCACATACATACATATTAGCTAGGATGAGCCAAAATATCGGAGCTACATTTCCCCTTAATGGTTGGGATAATAGCATACATATGAAAGCACTTTTTTTCAAACCTATAAAGTACTCCTCAAATGTTGGGGGATTTTTTCATCGTATTACCTCTCCTACAGTGCCTGTCCAATATCCTTGCACACAGTAGGTGCTAAGTGAAGGCAAGTCACCTGAATCGTTCTCACTATGCTGTCAGGATATGAAAGCTTTGATGGGGGGAAGTGGAGTAGAAGAGTAAGAAGCCACTAGGAATTTGTAGTGGGGGGTGGACATCAAGCCTGGAAAAGGAACCCTGGGGGTGCCAAAGTCAGATTCTTCAATGTTCATCATTTTGACGGGGGCAATCCGTCTGGCTCTAGTGCTCAGCTATTCGTCATTTTCTCCAAAGCCTCATCTTTGCCCCTGCATACCGACCAAATGAATTTTGTTACATCTGGTGAGTGTCAAATCTTTTCTCTGCTCTCATCACTTGCTAAAACCATCCCTATCCCATCTATCTTCCTGGATCACCAGCCAATCTCTCTATTGGTTTTCCACCTCCTGTAAAAAAAAAAATCTTTTAAAAATAAGGTGACTGCATCTTCTTTAATGAATTGGAGGCAGTGAGCCAGGTATAATCTTCACCATCTCTCCATCCTCACCCCCAACTCTGAGAAACCAAGACAATTAATTACTTCATTCTTGGGGCCCAACCACCTTCACATGTGCAAACTCACAGTTATCAGGACTTATGGAAGCTGCTAAGAGTTCACAGCATCCTAGAATTGGAATCCTATAGGGATAGGAGGAATCACTTCGCTTAATCTGTACTTAAACCTTGTGGTTCACTCTTTGTTTTAGAAGAGGACTAATGCCATCATGGGGTGATATCTTGAGTTGCTCAGGAATTGGATTTAAGTGAAGTAGAATTGCACAACATCATTAGCCCCACTCTTTCTTCCAGTCAATGAAGTCCAATGGAAAGACAAAAGTCAGAATGACTGGTAATGGCCATGTTGCATTGGATGACTTTAGTATCTTCAATGTCTGACCAGGCTTTAAGCACTCCACAGTGTCTTCTTCAGTTGCTTTTATGGCTGTTGGAACAAATTATTCTCATCTCCCCATTCCTCCAGGAAAAGTCTTCACATGCTTGGGGAAGACAACCTCCCCTCTACAACACACCAATGGTTGTGAGATCTGTCTCACAACCTCAACTTGGTTTAGCCCTTCTGATGAGAAGGTTTTACTTGAGTGGGACTGATTTGCATGTCTTTCATCCACAGGTGAAAGTTGGGTGAAAGGTAGACACCAAAGGTGGAAGAGCAGCCCTTGAAAAGGGCAAAGCAAGCCCTCACACTAATGGAGCTAGTCCTCCTTGAATGCCTGATACATCCCACCTAGACATAAATTCCTTCTAAAATATGTCCCCTATAAGTGCTCAACAAGCATCTTGAAGAGGGAACCCTTCACATCCAGAGATGGCTCATTCCACTTGGAGGCTCTCCTAAATAACAATGAACATAAATAGCTTCATGCTATCCAGTATCTGCCTAAGCATGAATTCTAAGGGGAGCTAGATCTGACTATTATCTCCCTTCAGTGTCCTGGGGCCCCAGGGCCACCTTTTAGAATTTCTCCCAGGGAATTTTGTCTTCAAGCTGCAAAAGCTCTCATCTATCACCGTTCTCAAAAACTTACAATGATTAATGCACTTCAACTAAAGGCCAATGACTTTCTCACTCACTAAGTCTGTGATGCTCAAAATCTCAGCTTTAGAAGGAACCTAAGAGGTCATAGGACCCTTGGATTTAGGACTGGAAGGGATCTTAGAGAACATCTATTCCACCAACTTCATTTTACATGAGGAAAAAAAGGCTAGAGAGAATTGAGTTTACCTAAGTCACATAGGTAATAAGTAGTAAAGTCAGGATTCTTTCATTTTTGCTACATCTCAGCCAGCTATTCAAAATCCTAACTGCATAGGAGTCTTTTCTCTAATGGTATAGTAGTGGGAAAAGGTAACAGACTTGGAGTCAGGGAGACCTCAGATTTAAATATCACCTGAACACTTAATAACTATGTAAACCCAGGTAAGTTCTATACTTCATTTTCCTCATCTATAATGGGAGTAGGGATAGAGCAGATTTGGATTCAATCACGGCCGAAAGTATTCTATGTCTCCTGATTTCCCCATAAATGGTCCCCCATCCTCTATTTGCATACTTCTAGGGATTAGGAGCTCATTATCTCATAAGGTGACCCATCATCCTTTTGGCCAAGTCTGGGCATTGTTATGAATGGAAGATTGAAATCTAATCTTTCACCCCTTGTTTTTAGTTCCTTTTTCTTAGATCAAGGAGAACAAGAAAAAACTTGGGAAGGATGATAGCTATTTTAAGTACATGACATCCCAAAAGTCTAATGAAATATTAAGCTTTTGACCTCCAGGAATTGATGCAGAGTGAGAGGAGCAGAACCAGGAGAACATTGTACACAGAAACTGATACAATCGAATGTAATTCCATTAGTGGCAATGCAGTGATCCTGAACAACTCAGAGGGATCTAGGAGAAAGAACACTATCCACATTCAGAGGAAAAACTGTGGGAGTAGAAACACAGAAGAAAACCAACTGCTTGATTACATGGGTCAAGGGGGATATGATTGGGGATATAGATTCTAAATGATCATCCTAGTGCAAACATCAACAACATGGAAATAGGTTCTGATCAAGGACACATGTAAAACCAAGTGGAATTGCGCATTGGCTACAAGAAGATGTGGAGGAGGGAGGGAAAGTATGATTCTTGAAACCAAGGAATAATGTTCTAAATTGACTAAATAAAATTTTCAAATTTATTTTGAAACCCACTATAATCAATACCCAGTATTGATTCCAAGATGGAAGGTAAGGGTTTAAAAAATACAATAAAATAAAATACTATTAAGCATATTCCACATGGCAGCCTTGCAAATACTGGATGATCCAAAGGTTGTCATGAAGTTTTAAATAGCTTTATAGCTTAAATAGCTTAAGCCTAAATAACTATTAAGGCTTAAAATTTCATGAAGGCTTTTCAAACATCCTATACTTAAAACATATACTATGTCCTTCCTAAGATTTTTAAGTCTAAACATCTACTTTCTGCAAACAATCTTTGTAAATGAAGGAAAGTCAAAGGTATACCGTACTCCATTCAAATTTTCTTTCTTCTTCCCCCCCCCCAAGGTATCATATTTATCTTTGGGGCCAATTTTGTGTTTTTTTCTTATTCTCTAGTTACCACACATACCAGACCATCAAGATACAGTTCCAGGATTTATTCACAATAAGAAAGCAAACAGAAATGACATATCAATATAGGATTATCAGACATGCCAATAAGACACAGTTTATTAACCTTTCTATGTGTTTAATGAACCAGTGGACCCTACCTCAGAATAATGCTTTAAAATAGTTCATGGAAATACTAATTTTTGTTTAGAAGTAAATGAAAATAAAATGTCATTTTTTCCCACCCAGATTCCCAGTTCTCTTGAAATGTATCCAACAGACCCCTTGGCATGGGGGGAGAAGCATTTCCTCTGGGCCTCAGATAAAACATCCCTGGGGCAGGTAGATGGCACAATGGATAGACTGCTGAGCTTGGAGTGGAGAAAACTCAAGTTCAGATTTAGTCTTAGACATTTATTAGTCGTGTGACCTTAAGCAAATCACTTAACCTCTGTTGCCTCAGTTTCCTCAGCAATGAAAGGGAAACAACAACAGCATCTATATCCTAGAGTTGAGAGGATCATCTGTGATAATATTTGTGAGTTGCTTAGCACAGTGCCTGGCACATGCCTATCCCCCAGCTCCTTCCCCTGCCATAATAGGATACTATCTCACTTTAGATTAGGAGACCTGTAACTTTATTTAAAACGTGCCTTGGTCTCTACTTCATGAACTCTAGCCCAGCACATCAAATGGTATCTTAGTCTTGATGGGAAGTTGACATTTGCCAAGACTCTTGAATACATGACAAGCTTTTGCTGACCCACCCATGCTACTCTCATTGTTTGCTATCCAACTTCCCCCTTTTCTCTTCCAAGGTGGGGCCAGGGTCCTCATTACCTCAAAAAATAAATATGATTCAGTGTGACATACAGATCATCCCAGAGGTCACAAAGCAATTCCTTTCCTTCTAGATCCCTTAAAATCTTTCCCTCACCCTGAATAGCACACAAGATCTAGGAACACCCCATGGAAGACCTCCCAACTTTTCCAAGTACAATTCTGACTGATGCTTTCCATTCAACATTATAATCTCTCTGGGATCAGCTCATTAGGCTCTGGAAATGGAATTCCCTCTGAATGTACAACTGTTTGCACAAATCACTCTTTTTTTGCTAGCCTTTCACTTCCCATGGAGAAAAAGATAATGAGATGCGCAACAACAGAAATGGGATCCAGATACATCTCGACAGGCAGGAAGGATGAGCCAAATGTAATAAGATGGAATGTACTTTGAGGCTCAGTGATTTCCTGGGTATAAGTCCTCCTTCCATTGATGCAGAGTACAATCCTTCTAGCCCTTAGGAGATGGTTTTATGTGTTGCTATAGCCAAAAATATTCATCCCCTGGCAGTGAGCCCTCTGGTGATGAGGGTGTAGAAAGGCTTCCACACCCAGCTAGGCTAGTCCTAGGATGGCTATAGGACTTCTTGTCATCACTTTGTTGAGCCCAATGTCATTTCCATGCAGAGGTGTGCGTGTAAATGTTTAACAATCAGCTATTGGTGGGGGGAAGGCGGGAGATTTATGCAGCACACATATTTAAATTTAATATGCATTATTAAGATTTTCTCCATCACTTTAAATCTAGATAATCAACTAAACAGTAAATCAAGCTCTAAATTGTAGCATTTGTTGCAATGTCAAATCCTGCTCTTGGGCTCAAATATATTTGTTCTTATATCAAAGCAAGTACCTAAAAAGTGATGTACATTTAAAAAACAGCAACGATAATGGGAGGGCCAATGAATACATGTCCCTCCTCAAGTTAATTAGTTCATTTGCTCTGGATTTAGCATCATAGAGTGTCAGGGTTGGAAGAAACCTAAGAGATTGTCTGGTCTATCTTCTTTGTTTTATGGATGAGGCCTGAGTGGGAAGAAGTGACCTATACTAGGCCATACAAGTAGTAAATAGTTCAAGATAATAATAGCTGTACTACTTGCCCCACAGAATTGTTTGAGGAAGGCATTTTGGAAACTTAAAGCACCAGAGAAATAGAAAGTGTTACTATACTCTTACTATAGCAAGATTTTGAGTTATTCAAACAAACTTGTTGCTGTAAGGCCTTTGGAGACTTTGCTGGCAATCAGGGAAGCCACAGGACACTTAGAAGGGGAAGCAAAGGCCTCTGGGGAACAATTGAACACTTCTGGGCACTTCAGAGACATGACCCTCCTCCGAGACATGACCCCTTCTTCCAAGAAGTGGCTTCCTGGAGTGCTTAGAGTAGGACTATCCAGGGATGAACAAAACAGCTGAGACAGAGGAGAAATTAGCCTTTCCACATTAACACATACCCCAGTGATAATGTGCTCCTGAGGAAATGGAGATTGATTCATTTTAGTTGTTGAATTCCTCACTGAAAAGAAAATCACAATCAGGCATGGTGTCCCACACACTCATCTGGGAGGCTGAAGTTGGAAGATTGCTTGAATCCAGGAGTTCTGAGCTGCAATGGGCTAAAAACTATAGGTCATTCTTATTAAATTCATTACCAATATGAGGAGTCCCCAAGAGTGAGGGGCTGCCAGATTGTATAAAGAGAAAGGGAAAAGAAAACGACCAAGAAAATTGTTGCTTCAAAACTTAGAGCTGGTTGGGCTTTAATATCTAATTATACATGTAGTCATATTGGCCAGTCCTCCATACTTTTCCCAGAACCACAGGATCTTAAAGAAAAAGCATCAGAAGTCATTTAATCAAATTTCCATTTTATAAGTGGGAAAACTGAGGTCAGAGAAGTTAAGTTGCATAGTTTGTAAATGCCAGAGATGGATTTTGAAAGCTATGTTGGCAGTTTCTCCAAGGAAGGCTACTCTGACTGATCTAGTCTTCACTGACCTCTTTCTTTGAATGTAGAGAATTTAAGTCTATAACTATATAAATGGAGACTTCTTTCCCCAGAAGTTCTTGGTGTTTCCCAGAATTCCCTATAATCTCTTGCGAGTCTCCCCATTGGTGAGATCACATTATTGGTATTTAACTGGCAGTAACACCTCCCAAGCTCTCTTCCTTTGCAAATGATGCAGCAAGTATAATGGTAAGCTAAGTGCAGGGATTTTAAATGAGCTAATCAGCCATGGGCACATGGTTTTTATTTTCTATCTTCTTTATTCCATGATTTCTAATGATCCTTAATAAACCTCATAAAATAGAATATTTTTATTATTTGATAGATAATTTAATTTTTACATAACTCATAGCAAATATGTTCTATTGTGTTGTACTTATATTGTACTCTCACTGTTTTATGTCTTGGGAGCCTCTTTCTAAAAAAAAAAATATATGTGAATCCAAGGTAAGAACTATCTATTATCTATGTCTGTTACTTCCCATATTTCTTCATAGAGCTAATTTAAGAGTAAAATGATAGAATCATAGAATGCAGAGCTAGAAGGAGCCTTAGATATCACTTCATTTTAAAAATGTGGAAGCCCAGAGTGAGGAAGTCACAAGGTCACATAGCTCATCAATCATTGGCAGAGGTTAGACCAGCATCAGTATAATAAAACTAAATTGACTACTTCAAGAATTCATGATTTCATCACTGTGGGCACTGATCACTGATGCAGTTGATGACTCTCCCATAGGGTAGGAGGAAAATTTCCAGAAGGGGATACGTTCCAGTGGTCATTCTTGTGGGGTCAGCTTCCTCACAGTTTCCTAAGTTGGTCCTTGGGAGAGAGATACGCAGTTCTGCTCAGTTCTTCAAGGTATTCCAAGGTCACTAGGACCTGTCAGTCTTTCTTTCATTAACTTCTCTTTTGGGATTCCAAGATCATCACTACATGATGAAGAGTCTTCAGAGAAGGATTGTAGCAAAATGTTTATTTTAGTAAAATATACTGTCAGGTTTAAAATGGGATACTATATCTTCCTATAGGCTCTGGTTGTTGTTGATGTTAATACAGTTGACTGCCAGCTGAGTTTGAGCTAAGGCACTGAGTAACAGTTTTGGGCCTACTCGGAGAAGAACTGATAGATACTTCTTGGAGACAGATTGTACAAAACAAAACTTGTATTTATTAAGTATTGAAGGTTTAAGGAAAGGTAAGGATAGGTAATAAAGGTTAATAATAGGATCCCTAAATCTAAAAAGGGTCTAATTTATCCCACTCCCAAGCTATAACCCCACAAGGGGCCTCTTCTACCTGAAGACGAGGGCTTGTCTGATCTCCTTAATCTATCACTAAACCCAAAATCTATACTAAATAATCTATGCTAATTAGTATCCATCCATTATATATAAAATTACATAATTATATGTATAATTCATTGCCTCCTTGTATTCATTCAGCTCACTTCTTCAACTGTCAGGCTTCTGGGCCTAGTCAGGCTTCGGCCTACTCAGACTTCTGGCCTGGTAGGTCTAACCAGGTTTGCCCACTCTGTAGTGTAAAAATGGAGATTTGAACCCCAGACTTCAATCCCCAGAAGTCCTTGGCACTTCCCAGAATGCCCTATAATCTCACATGAGTCCTCACCTGAGTGCGAGATCAGCATTTGTATTTAAACTGACTGTACCACCTACTTGGTCTCTCTTGTGTTTCTAAGCACATACAGGCAAGATGTAAGTGGCTGTGAATGGGCTATGTGCCATAGGCACATGCTTTCTTATTTTGTATTTTCTTCATCCTTGATTTCCAATAATCTTTAATAAACCTCTAAAAATATAGTACTTTTAGTAGAGAAACTAATTTAATTTTTACAGTAGTCACACAGAGAGGAACAAAGACAGGTTTCCTTCTTCTTATCAATTGGTTTCCTTTCTCCAGCTATTCCAAAATGCACCAACTTTTTCTCTTTTCCCAACTGCCACTCAGGATTCCAGGTTTTCCCAGAGAGCCAAGTTTCTAGCCTCCTTCCAGGGCAGATACACAACCCAGAAGAAGGATTTCTGTTGGACCCCCAATAAACTTCCAGTTCCTCAAGATTCTATCCCAGGAACCTTTCCCCAAGGTTCTAACTGGTCTTAAGATAAAATTCCTCTCAACAGTTTCACCCTGTCCTTAGCTTACTAAACCCAAAATTTACCATCCTAAAAATACCCCAATGGCTCCTTGTTTCATCATTCAGGCCTTTTTATCCTATGTGAATTGTATCTGTGTTCTTCCACAAAACCTCCCCCAAAGTTCACCAAACAAAATAGAAAACTATCTCTCAAACCTTTCACATTGAATGTATTCCAGGACAGATTCAGGTTCTCTATTCTTGTTCCTACTACATAGACAGCTTATTCTCTTTTCTAATCAAAATAGTGTATTAGAGTTCTGAACTCAAAGATCTATGGGCTTGCTTCTTCATTGATAAAAAAAAAAAGAGGAAAATGGAGTTGATGATCTCTAAGATCCCTTCCAGTTTCAGAATCTATGACTTTGACAATTGATGCCACTCTGAACAGAAGTCATCTTTGGTAGTATATAGAAGCCAAGTTGAGTTACCTTTATTTTATTTCTTTGGAGATTATGCCATTCCATAATGTCATTTTTGAAAGCATATTTTAAAGTTGTTTATAGAAATTCTCTTCCTTTCCATTGGTGGTATAGAAGCTATCTTTGTCATGGTCTTTTTGGTTTTTATTCTTCATGAATACCACCATGCAATATGACCAAGTATCCTATGAAATTATATTTCATTTCTTCCTTTGAATACATAAGACCAAGAAGAACCAGTGAACTGCCACTACTCCTCAAACTCCAGTGGATACAGTCCAAGACCAAAACCTTGTGGTGCTCTAGATCACCAACCTTGTTATCATCACTCATCTCCCAGGAGAGCAACTTTTATAGATATTCAACTTGGCAACTGTCTCTCCAGGAACCGATAATTAAAAAAAAAACAACTAACCAATTACCAGAGCCCTCATATTGTCAAATGTTTCAACTTTAGAAATCAATATAGTTTTATGATTGGAAATTAAATTAAAGAAGTTGCATTATCATCTGCTTTGCCACTGAGTCTTAAAGGTCATGAGATCTTCCATCTGACTTGTAGCTAAAACCCACTTGTAGTTGAAATGTGGGATTTCCCCTCATTAGAATGTGAAATCCTTGAGTACAGACTACCTTGCTTTTGTATTTGTATCTCCAGAGCTTAAAATAGAACTCTGCACATATTAAGTATTTAACAAATGTTTTTTTTTAATTTGCTCACTCATTCTTTTATTAATTTGTTTAGCTGCAATTCCCTTGTCTTCTAGTGTCATTTAGGATGAGAATATTGGTACCAATGTGGTTCAGGTGTTTCAGTTCTTCAGTTTGATCTCTAGATAAGGACCTCAGCAAAGTGACAATAATTAAATTGCTATTAAATTTGTACTTCTTAGATGATCCAAAGTTTGTGTGACTCAGCACCCTATGCTCTCCCCTAACACTCTCCTGCTATCTGTAAGAGAAAGGGACTACTAGGGATTGAGGACAATTTGTAAAAATATGGCTTTCTTGTGTGAAATGCCAGGACCATCAATCAGCTACTGATGATGTGGCTCTTAACCACAGAAAGATTCTTAAAAAATTAACCTAGTCACTGAGGCAGATTAAAAACTTGTCTCAAATGAGAAGAACTACCAAGGCTTGTGTTCCACAGATGAACCTTCAGAACCTGATTAGCCTTCAGAACTTTGGGGCAATATTAATTTGAATAGAGCTTTTTTGAAGGAAAAGAATAACAATAAAGATAATAGTTGGCATATGTACACATTGCCTTTACAAAAAGTCTTTCATTTTATTTCCTCCCTACCCTGCCAGGTAATAAGAGAAACAGTCCTATTTCATGGGTGGGTTGAGGACTTCACTTTCCCTAGGGAGACCATATCCCAAGAAGCTCCATCCTAAGAAAACACTATTCCCTTGGCCCAAGGATTCCTTCTATTGTAATCTAAGCCTCATTGATCTTGAAGTGACTTTGAAAAACTCTAGTGACTGAGATTCTAAACTTCCAAGTCATTGAGCTATTAGAAATAGTATATTTAAAGATTTTCCCTACCTTAGAACTAATTATCTGACTTCTTGTTTCAAACATCCCTGGTTGAGAGTCATAACTAGGGTGTGCAAATTGGGCATAATCAGTGAGGGAAGGAAGGAAGGAAGGAAGGAAGGAAGGAAGGAAGGAAGGAAGGAAGGAAGGAAGGAAGGAAGGAAGGAAGGAAGGAAGGAAGGAAGGAAGGAAGGAAGGAAGGAAGGAAGGAAGGAAATTGTGCTCTTCAGAATGCCCAATTCTCTTTCTATAATCAGAAAGGAGGCATATCAAACTTTCACTTCTTATATCATATCAGAACTCAAATATAAATATAGATCAATATTTTTTCACAGAGATAAAATACAAATTCCAAAGTTCATTAACCTGTTCAAAATAATATGAACTGTGACTGTGAATTACCTGAAAATTCACAACCACAAGGTACTAGACCTTTATAGAATATAAGTTCTTGAAGACTTGAGATAAATTTTTGGTTTGAGTCCCTAATGCCTCAAACACTTCATGAGGCACTTCATAAATGCTTATTTAATCAAATAGAACTCAAGAGTGCAAATGAAGAGACTGTAGTCAAGGCCTTGCTCATTTAGTCCTTGGAAATGAAGAATTAGATGCTTCCAGGGATATACTTTTTGAATCCATGTAATTATAAGGTCTAGTGGATAAAACTCTGAGTTAAGTGTTAGACAAGCTGGGTTCAAGAAATACTCTACTGCTAAACATGTTATCTTGGACAAATCTTTTCCCCCTTTGACTTCAGTTTTCTCACTGGTAAAATAAGAATTTGTACTAGATAAACTCTATGAGTCATTCCAGCTTTGTCTTCCTCTCCTTGTTCAGATGAATGGAATAATCCTGTGACTATGCTTATGAATGTGGAGGTTTGGTTCATTATTAGAACTGGTTGTGTTTGATCCAAATGAATGAAAATATAGTTGTGACCAAGGTTAAAATAAGTAATAATTCCCTTACAGAAAGTATACAAAACATGGCTTTTACCATTATTTCATTTAATCTTCACATGATAGAAGTAGAATAAATTTAAAACATGGAATGTAAGAACTGAGATGAACTTGAAACATGGAATATTATAACATGGAATATTAAACATAATTAATCAAATGTAGAACTTGGAACTAGAATTTTTCTAGTTCAATTCCATCACTTTATACTGGTGGAAACTGAGGCTCAGAGGCCTTAAGTGAATTGTCTCTGGTCACAGAAATATTATTAACCTCATTTTACAGATCAGAAAACTGAGGCCCAATAAGTTAAGCATGAATTTTCTAACATTAACTTTTGAAACCAGTCAGGTCTGGTTTCTAAGACCCTAGTGATTGCAGGCCACTGTCCTCATCCTTCTTTCCAAATAACAAAAGATGATTGGGGAACAAAAATGCTATTGTTTCACTGGGAATCAATTAGGCTGGCACTAGCAGGTCCCTAGTGAGCTATCTGCTCCTCAATGAGCTATAATTACCTGCTATTTGCCAAAATTACCATTAGAAAAAGAACATTGGCCTGATTGAAAACCCTAATTACCCAGGATTAGAACGTCTAAGGAGACCTTTGTGCTTTTATAAGCCAAACGAAGCTATTAATATAGGTTTAAATTGGACTCAGGCAGGGGAAAAAATTAAAATTGATTATACTGTTACTTTTTGGTGGAACTTTTGAAGAAACTGGAATTATGGGCTCCATATTGTTCAGATCCTCTCATGGGGACCAAGAACAGAAGCAGTAGAGTGGGGGGTGTTGGAGGGGGAAAGGGGGTAAGACCTGTGTGGCAGTGGAGAAGAGTACTGCACTTGGACTCCAAAGACCTGAGTTGAAATTTCTATTCTGCCAAATTCCCATTCTTCCCCTTAATACCTGTGTGATCTTGGGTAAGTCATTTATATCTTTGGACCTCAGATTCATCTTCTGTAAAATAAGAGTTAGACTTGATTACGTCTAAGTTCACGTCAGGTCTAAATCTATCATCCTCTAAGATTTTAGAGTCTACAATGTCCCTTCCAACTCAAATACCCCATGATGCCAGGAGGAGCTGGTTCATCAAGGTATTTTGATGGATAAATCTAATGGCTTGAAGAAGTCAGGATACCTGACTTGACATGGGCACTGTACCCCCAGAAACTCAGGCGAACTATTATCAGGGAAACTCCCTCGCTCCCTTCCATCCTCATGACTCTGAGCCTAAAACACCCAATGACCCCCCCCCCCAGGGTCCTGAGATGACTATCTTCCTTTGATCGTCCTCTAGATTTAAGATGGACCGAAAGATGCACCTCGAGGCCATACCTCGATCCTATCAGATATCTGTTTGTTCCCTAAAACTAAGGAATCTTTATGTCCCCAGGCAGATGATCACTCCACCTCGCCAAATGCCTGGGTGACTAACACTCTGTTGTAAAAAGTATAAAATCCCCAAAACTGATGTCGTCAGGGGGAACAGCCTTTCCATTAATGCCATCCACCCAAGGAACTGCTCCCCATCTTGCTGTTCCACCTTGCTATCCTCCTGGCCATTCTCAACATTACTTTCTAAATTAATAGATTTCTCTTTTTGTTTTTAAGCTAAATTTTGGAGTCTTGCATTCTTGGAAAAGGTATCCTTCCTGAACCCCAGGGGTACACATCTGCATGCCCATAACATTCTCTGCTTAACACTGGGAATCACTGTGTGGATAGGGATTATATCTCCTCATTCTCTCCCCTATCTTCCCTTCTATTCCCATTGCCACCTCCCTAGTGTGAGCACTCATTACCTCCTGTCGAATCTATTTAAATACTGTCCTCTCAGATTGCCCCACCTCTCCTCTCTCCCCTCTCCAGACCATCTATCTAGAGCAATCTTCTTTATATACTCTGTATCTTTGCTGAAAAAAAAAATCCAATGGCTCCTTATCACCCACTGAATAAAGTTCTATCTCCCCTGCTCAACATTTTACACCTTCTATAATCTGTTCCAACTTGTCCTGTACTTAAATTATTTCTCCAAGCTAGTTGAACTACCATCGCTCCCTTCCTTCTTTAGAGTTTCAGTCTATAGTGGTTTCTATTCTATAGTGATTTCAGGTAAGTCCAACTCTTAGTGACCTTCTTTGTGGTTTTCTTGGAAGATATTCTATAGTAATTTGCCATTTCCTTCTCCAGTTCATTTTACAGAGGGGGAAACTGAGGCAAACAGGGTTTAAATGACTTGCTCCAGGGTCACACAGGTAGTAAGTATGTGAAGTCAGATTTGAACTCAGGGGGATGAGTCTTCCTGACTCTAGGTCCAGGATTCTAACAACTGCTACACTTAGATATCCTTCTGTCTCTCCTTTATTTACCTTCTGGCCAAGTCATTCCATTTTCTAACCTCCATACCTTGGCTCCTGCTATTACCCATTTCGAGAATGCCCTCCTATCCTCTCTCCCTGTTTTGAATTTCTACACATCTTTTAAAGTCAAATCAAATGCTACCTTCTTTCTTCTTTCATGATCACTTTAGTGACCTTTTCTTTTTGACTTCACAGAGAAATTTGCTGATCAATTTTCTAATTCACTTATTATAGAATATTATATTTCATAGTTTTGCATTTTCTGCCTTTTACTTTTCCTAGATTGAGATATACATGAGGATAGGAACTTTGCCATATCTACATTTTGAATCTATTTCAACCCTCAACATGTAGTATGATCTTAATAAATATCTGATTTTAATTGAGATAGGATTATAGTTTTAAAAATAAAAGGGAACTCAGAAGGTTTGTCATCTAACCTCTCTTATTATACTTATGAGGTAACTGAACTAGCTAGGACTTCACTCAAAGTCAAACAAACTATATGTTACAAAGCTATAATTTGAACCCAGAACGACTGACTAAATCCAAAAATCTGGGTTTGAATCTTGTCTCTAATACTAACTAGTTGTATGACACAAAGATAAATTTGAGCTTCTGTTTCTTCCTCTGTAAAATAGGGAAAATAACAGCTGATTCATCACCAGGTGACTATGAAGATCAAATGAGAAAATGTATACAAAATGCTGTATAAACATGCTATTATTATTATTGAAGTGAGCAAGAAAGGTTTATAGACTACCAATTACTGAGGCTTGCAAATGCATCTAAACTAAAGGAATCTTTATTAAGGAATTTCAAAATAAATTTCTCATAATAGGCATCACTACGCATTTCACTGTATGACAGGGACAAAAATAATATTCTGCTTAAACAATACGAAATCATCTAAGCAAGAAATAGTTTTAATTAAGACAGTGAGTTGTTAGAGTAATGAACTTGAAAAGAAAAAAGATCAATCAGAGATTGGAAAATGCACATGAGTACTTGGGGGTAAATAAAGGAGAGAAGAAAGTTGATTAGAGAGAGAGAGAGAGAGAGAGAGAGAGAGAGAGAGAGAGAGAGAGAGAGAACAAGAACTCTTTCTGTTTTCTCTGTCTCTGTACACCTGTCTCTCTCATCTCTGTATTTCTGTTTCTGTCTTTGTCTCTGTCTCTTTGTCTCTCCGTGTCCCTCCCTCCCTCCCTCTCTCTCTCTCTCTCTCTCTCTCTCTCTCTCTCTCTCTCTCTCTCTCTCTCTCTCTCTCTCTCTCTCTCTCTCTCTCTCTCTCTCCCTCTCTGTCCCTCTGCTTCTCTTTCTCCCCTGCCTTCCATAATTTGGACAAGAGAATATAGAACATGAACCTTTTGGTTCCTTTTAACTCCACAAACCAACATGAAATACAGTAAATCTAAAGTATTGTGAGTCTAAGATTCTGTTAAGACTAAGATTCTGTGAGTCAATTTGACCTTTACAAGAAATCACATATTGTCAAAGAACCTGAAGTTAATAATATCCCTCCTTAAATTGAGAGGCTTTGTGAAGGGGGATGGATTTTACTCAAATTACAGCTATATCATACCACATATTAATCATAGAACACTGGACAATTAATTTCTCTTAATAAGCCTCAGTTTCCCTAACTGTAAATTCAAGGTAATAATACTTACATTCCTTACCTCCCTAGGTAATTATGAGAACCAAATGAGATAATATATGAACTGGGTTTCACTGATATCAGCTATCATTGTGCCTATGATTACAACCTCCTGAGAGCACAAATGCAATATAGCATGTTTAACTCAAAATGTACCCCAATGCCAGATGTATGCGGACGCACTGGAAAAGTCTAGGGAAGAGAAAAGGGGGAAGATTTTGAAGGCATGTGTGTATCTGTTGTATATTGTGAGATTTAATAAACATGAGTCACTTGGTGGAGCTGGCCAAAGGTTGAATGGGTAACCACCCACATGCATCTGAAATATCTCAAATGCCTAGGAGAGGGATGAGTCAGTATCGCATAAGAAGATGAGGTAATGGGATGAAATTATGGATGGGAAGAACAGGAATTAATTTGAAAAATTCTGGCAGAAAGAATTACCAGATAATGGGACACATTTTCTTTCTTCAAAATTTCCAGAGATCTGTGATCTAATCCATATGAGTTGGCCTGCAATACTTCCACTCCACAGTAGTTGCTTAGGCTATAAAATTCATCTCCTGGTAGCCAGCCTTCTCATGAAGAGTCCACTAGGCCTAGAAAGATGCACATTACATCACAAGACCCAACCTCAAAGATTTTCCAGCTGGTAGGACCTGACAGGATTTCTTGTATAGTGGATTAGCCTTCAAGGACACAGAGACATGCCACAAGACATCAAAGGAGAACTAGAGGAGAGTGAGAGATTCTCCAAAGGTAAAATTTATACCTGTCAAAAACTTGTGATTTTGTTGAATGCTTTCAGATGAGTTTGGAATCCTATACACTGTCACATCTCAGGGAGACAATGGCAGAGAATATGATTCTGTCCCTCCCCTGGATTTCTTTAACATAAGGATAGATAGAATAACTTCTCACAATGAAGATACAATGGCACTGAACCTGAATTAAATGACACGACCACTGACTTCCGAGTTGGAAGACTGAGAGATTCTCATTTTACAGATGATAAAATTGAGACCCAGGGAGAATAAATGATGTGGCTAACCACAGCTGTGAGTAAATTCAGGTTTCAAATCTAGGTCTTTTGGTTCCAAATTCAATATACTTTTTCAACTCCCCAGCCATAAGGTATAGTACTAAGTGGAAAATGAGCAAATCCATTAATGACTTTTTCTGCCACTTCTCATATAGGGAAACTGAGGCATAAACATTTTTCTCATATTTACACAGCAAAAAGCAATAGCCAACAGTTTATAAATTTACAAATTTAGAATTGGAAATTACTTCAGTAAGGCTCTAGGCTGGAGTCCAATGCTTTGATTTCAAAGACAGGGGAAATGAACCCCAGAGAGTTTAAGTAACTTAACCAATATTACACAAATAGTGAGTAGCAGAGACAAAGTTTGATCCTCTGATGCCATAGCCATTGTTCTTTACCACAAAGACTCTTCAGTCTTTAAGACAATACAGTCATTATCTCAAGATCAACTTTTCAAAGTTGAACCCTCAACTTAATTCAATTGTATTTAATAAATATTTAGCAAGTGCTTACAATATGTCAAACGCCATGCCACACACATGTGTGTGACAGAAAAAAATGAATAAAATGGCCTTTGACTTCAAGAAGCTTCCATTTTTTAACTTAAAATTTTAGTTTTTTCCAGAGTGCTTATCTATATAATTTTTAATATTCATTTTCTGACATTTTGCAATCTACATTCTCTTCCTCCTTCTCCTTTCCTCCTCCCAAGAAGGCAAGTAAAATGATATAGGTTGTACATTTTTTAATTTTTATTTAGAATATTTTCCAGGTTATATGATTCATAACTCCCCCCTAACTCCTGCTCTCTCCTCCCCCTTCCTAAAGCTGACAAGCAGTTCCACTGGGTTATGCATGTATCATTGTTAAAAATTTATTTCCATGTTATTCATATTTGCAGGGAAGTGATCCTTTAACATCAAAACCCTAATCACATTCTTATTGTACTACATGATCGATTATATATTTTTCTATTTCTGGTTCCACAGTTCTTTCTCTGGATGTGGATAGCATTCTTTCTCATAAATTCCTATGGATTGTCCTGGACCACTGCATTGCCACTAATGGAGAAGTCCATTACATTCGATTGTACCACAGTGTATCAGTCTCTGTGTACAATGTTCTCCTGGTTCTGCTCCTTTCACTCTGCATCACTTCCTGGAGGTTGTTCCAGTTCACATGGAATTCCTCCAGTTCATTATTCCTTTGAGCACAATAGTAATCCATCACCAACATATACCACAATTTGTTCAGCCATTCCCCAATTGATGGACACCCCTCTCATTTTCCAATTTTTTTGCCACCACAAAGAGTGCAGCTATCAATATTTTGTACATATTTTATCACATAACACATATTCCCATGTTCATAAGGTTATGAAACAAGACATATTACTCTAGAAAAAAAATTCATGAAGGAAAGCAAATGAACAATGGCATGCTTTAATCTGCATTTGGACTTCAGTTTCTCCTTCTGTGGTGGCGGATATTCCTTTTTTCCTTATGAGTCCCTTCTAGTGGTCCTGGATCCTTGCTTTCTTGATAATAGTTAAGTTATTCACAGTTGATCATCATACAATATTGTTATTATGTACAACATTCTCCTGGTTCTATTCACTTAACTTTGTATTACTTCATGTAAGTCTTTCCAGTTTTTTTATGATCATCTTATTTGTCATTTCTTATGGAACAATAATATTCCATTACAATCATATACCACAATTTGTTCAAATGTTTCTCAGTTAATAGGCATCCCTTCAGTTTCTAATTTTGCCACCACAAAAATAGTTGCTATACATATTTTAGAATATACAATTTCTTTTCTTTTTCCCTTGATTACCTTAGAAAATAAATCTAATACTGCTGTTACTTGGTCAAAAGTGTACACGGTTTTATACCTCTTTCAATATAATTTTATATTGTTCTCCAAAATGGTTGGATCACTTTACAGTTTCACCAGTTAGGTATTAGTATCTCTTTTTTCCACATCCCCTCTAACACTTGTCATTTTACCCTTCTATCATTTTACTAGGGGAAATCAACACATACACAGAGAAATAAATCCAGAATATATACAAAGTAAATGATGGGCTAATTTTGAGAGAGTACTAACCAATATGGAAAAAAGGAAGGCCTCGATAGAACTTGAGTCAAGCCTTAATGGAGCTCAGTTTTCCTAAGAGACAGAAGTGAGGAGGAATATTCTAGGCATAGAGGGAAGCCTATATGAAGATTTGGTGTTGGAAGATGGAATGTCAGGTATAGGAAATGACAACTTAGTCAATCTGGTTATGTTACATAGCAGAGTAATGGCGGGGGAGACAGAAGGAAGGGGAAAATATCTTGAAAAATGGGTTAGAGCCAGATGGTACAAGAGCTGAGTTTCCCTATCATAGTGTGGAAATGACATATTGGGAAGAAAAGGATGTAGGTATACTCAAAGTTAAGTATATTTTTATGATGAAAGAATCTTTTGTTTATATCATCTTTTATAGTTTATATAGTCCTATCATCCAATTATCTCACTTTATCTTGGTCTGGTTTGCAAAAGGAGTTTTTAATATCTTTTTTAATAGTAGCCTTTTAAAAACCAGCCTCCTGGTAAAGATGATAATAAATACCATCCAAGGGTATGACCAGGACTAGTGTTTCCTGCTGCAGCAGGCAGTTTTCTTCCTCACGTTCTTCCTACCTGAAACCTTCTTTTTGATTTGAAATAGAAAAGAAATGGTCAAAGAGGAAGATAAACAATTTCAAGTCTTCCTAGATCCCCTGCCATTGGTTGACTAAGTTATCAATCCAAGACCAGTTAAAACCATTTGTTGGCTGGCCAGGTGATGGCTGACAGATCAGTTAGCCAAAAACATTGGTGAGGAGAGATAAAGGGTATGGTTCTATTTTCCTATGCTTGGATGTGTCCCATAAACAAAATTTTTAAACATTATTTTAATTGGTCATTTCCAAACATTATTCATTGGAGACAAAGATCATTTTCTTTTTCTTCCCTCCCCCTCCCACCATCTATTCCATAGCAGACGTGCGATTCCACTGGGTATCACATGTGTTCTTGATTCGATCCCATTTCCCTGTTGTTGGTATTTGCATTAGAGTGTTCACTTAGAGTCTCTCCGCAGACATGTCCCCTCAACCCCTGTAGTCAAGCAGTTGCTTTTCATCGGTGTTTTTACTCCCACAGTTTGTCCTCTGCTTGTGGATAGTGTTTTTTCTCCTAGATCCCTGCAGATTGTTCAGGGACATTGCATTGACACTAATGGAGAATTTCATTACGTTCGATTGTACCACAATGTATCAGTCTCTGTGTACAATGTTTCCCTGGTTCTGCTCCTTTCCCTCTGCATCACTTCCTGGAGGTTGTTCCAGTCTCCATAGAATTCCTCCACTTTATTATTCCTTTTAGCACAATAATAGTCCATCACCAACAGATGATACAATTTGTTTAGCCATTCCCCAATCAATGGACACCCCCCCCCCATTTTCCAATTTTTGGCCACCACAAAGAGCACAGCTATGAATATTCTTGTACAAGTCTTTTTCCTTATTATCTCTTTGGGATACAAACCCAGCAGTGCTATGGCTGGATCAAAGGGCAGACAGTCTTTTATAGCCCTTTGGGCATAGTTCCAAATTGCCCTCCAGAATGGTTGGATCAATTCACAACCCCAATAGCAATGAATTAGTGTCCCTACTTTGCCACACCCCTTCCAGCATGCATTACTTTCCTTTGCTGTCATGTTAGCCAATCTGCTAGGTGTGAGGTGATACCTCAGAGTTGTTTTGATTTGCATCTCTCTGATTATAAGAGATTTAGAACACTTTTTCATGTGCTTATCAATAGTTTTGATTTCTTTATCTGAATTTTGTCTATACATGTCCCTTGCTCATTTATCAATTGGAGAATGGCTTGATTTTTGGTACAATTGATTTAGCTCTTTGTAAATTTGAGTAATTAAACCTTTGTCAGAGGTTTTTATGAAGATTGTTTCCCAATTTGTTACTTCCCTTCTGATTTTAGTTACATTGGTTTTGTTTGTACAAAAACTTTTTAATTTGATGTAGTCAAAATTATTTATTTTTTTATTTTGTAACTCTTTCTAAGTCTTGCTTGGTTTTAAAATCTTTCCCTTCCCAAAGGTGGTTCACCTAATTTATGTCATTCACCCATTTTGAATTTATCTTGGTATAGGTGGGAGGTGTTGATCCAAACCTAATCTCTCCCACACTGTCTTCCAATTTTCCCAGCAGTTTTAATCAAATAGTGGATTTCGGTACCAAAATCTGGGATCTTTGGATTTATCATATACTATCTTGCTGAGGTCACTTGCCCCCAGTCTATTCCACTGATCCTCCTTTCTGTATCTTAGCCAGTACCAAATTGTTTTGATGACCTCTGCTTTATAATATAGTTTGAGATCTGGGACTGCAAAGCCCCCTTCCTATGTATTTTTTTCATTATTTCCCTGGATATCCTTGATCCTTTGTTCTTCCAAATGAACTTTGTTATGTTTTTTTTTCTAAATCAGTAAAAAAAATTTTTTGGAAGTCCAGTGCGTATGGCACTAAATAGATAAATAAGTTTGGGTAGGATGGTCATTTTTATTATATTGGCTCATCCTACCCATGAGCAGTTAATGTTTTTCCAATTACTCAAGTCTAGTTTTAGTTGTGTGGAGAGTGTTTTGTAGTTGTGTTCATATAGTTCCTGTGTTTGTCGCAGGAAATAGATTCCTAAGTGTTTTATTTGTCTAAGGTGATTTTGAATGGGATTTCTCTTTCTAGTTCTTGCTGCTGAGCTGTGTTGGAAATATATAGAAATGCTGATGACTCATGCAGTTTTATTTTGTATCCCGCAACTTTGCTAAAGTCATTGATTATTTCAATTAGCTTTTTAGTTGAATCTCTAGGATTCTTTAAGTAGACCATCATGTCATCTGCAAAGAGTGATAACTTGGTCTCCTCCTTGCCTATTTTAATGCCTTCAATTTCTTTTTCTTCTCTAATTGCTACTGCTAGTGTTTCTAGTACAATGTCAAATAATAGAGGTGATGATGGGCATCCTTGTTTCACTCCTGATCTTCCTGGGAATGCATCTAGTTTATCCCCATTGCAGATGATATTAGCTGAGGGTTTTAGATATATACTGTTTATTATTTTTAGGAATGACCCTTCTATTCCTAAGCTTTCTAGTGTTTTTAATAGGAATGGGTGTTGTATTTTATCAAAGGCTTTTTCTGCATCTATTGAAATAATTATGTGATTTTTGTTGGTTTGACTGTTGATATGGTCAATTATGTGGATGGTTTTCCTAATATTGAATCAGCCCTTCATCCCTGCTATAAATCCTACTTGATCATGGTGGATGACCCTTCTGATCACTTGCTGGAGATTTTTGCTAGTATTCTATTTAAGATTTTTTGCATCTATATTCATTAGGGAGATTGGTCTATAATTTTCTTTCTCTGTTTTTGACCTGCCTGGCTTTGGAATCAGTACCAGGTTTGTGTCATAAAAGGAATTTGGTAGAACTCCCTCTTTGCTTATTATGTCAAATAGTTTGTATAGTATTGGGATTAGCTGTTCTTTGAATGTTTGATAGAATTCACTTGTGAATCCATCAGGCCCTGGGGATTTTTTTCTTAGGGAGTTCTTTAATGGCCTGTTGGATTTCATTTTCTAATATGGGATTATTTAAGAATTCTATTTCTTCTTCTGTTAGTCTAGGCAATTTATATTTTTGTAAATATTCATCCATATCACCTAGGTTGGTATATTTATTGCCATATAATTGGGCAAAGTAGTTTTTAATGATTGCCTTAATTTCCTCTTCATTGGAGGTGATGTCCCCCTTTTCATCCTTGATGCTGTTCATTTGCTTTTCTTCTTTCCTTTTTTAAATTAGATTGATCAGTACTTTGTCTATTTTGTTTGGTTTTTCAAAGTACCCACTTCTAGTCTTATTTATTAGTTTAATAGTTCTATCACTTTCAATTTTATTAATTTCTCCCTTAATTTTTAGGATCTCTAGTTTGGTTTTCTTCTGGGGGGTTTAATTTGTTTGCTTTCAAGTTTTTTATTTGCATTTCCAATTCATTGATCTCTGCCCTCCCTAGTTTGTTCATATATGCACTCAGGGATATGAATTTTCCTCTGATTACTGCTTTGGTTGCATCCCATAAGGTTTGAAAGGATGTCTCACCATTGTCATTTTCCTCAATGAAATTATTAATTGTTTCTATGATTTGTTCTCTAACTAACCGATTTTGGAGTATCATATTATTTAATTTCCAATTAATTTTTGATTTAGTTCTCCATGTACCCTTACTGATCATTATTTTTATTGCTTTATGATCTGAAAAGGCTGAATTTATTATTTCTGCTTTTCTGCATTTGTATGCCATGTTTCTGTTGACCTAGTGTATGGTCAGTCTTTGTGAATGTGCCATGTGGTGCTGAGAAGGTGTATTCCTTTTTGTCCCTATTTATTTTTCTCCATATGTCTATTAACTCTAATTTTTCTAAGATTTCATTCACTTCTTTTACCTCTTTCTTATTTATTTTTTATTTGATTTATCTAAATTTGATAGTGGTTGGTTCAAATCTCCCACTAATATGTTTTTACTGTCTATTTCCTCCTTCAATTCTCCTAGTTTCTCTATTAAAAATTTTGGTGCTATACTATTTGGTGCATACATGTTGATTAGTGATATTTCCTCATTATCTATAGTCCCTTTTAACAAAATATAATTACCTTCCCTATCCCTTTTAATCAGGTCTATTTTTGCTTTGGCTTTGTCAGATATCATGATTGCAACTCCTGCCTTCTTTCTATCAGTTGAGGCCCAGAAGGTCTTACTCCATCCTTTAAGTCTGACCTTGTGAGTGTCTACCCACCTCATGTGTGTTTCTTGAAGACAACATATGGTAGGGTTTTGGATTCTAATCCAATCTGCTATTTGTCTACATTTTATGGGTGAGTTCATCCCATTCACGTTCAAAGTTATGATTGTCACTTGTGGACTCCCTGGCATTTTGATATCCTCCCCTAAATCTGACCTTTCTTCTTTAGCTATAACCTTTTAAGCTAGTGATTTACTTAAATCAGTCCCCTAGTCCCCTCCCTTGATAAGTTTCCCTTTCTAGCCCTTCCCTTTTTGTTCCCTTCCCCTTCCCCCTCTCCTTCCCTCCCTTTTTGGGTTCCCTTCCCCCCTACCCCCCTTGATTTTCCCTTCTCCCTTACCCTGTTGGATAATATAAAATTCAATATCCCAATGGATCTGAATGCTCTTCCCTCTCAGAGTTGATTTCACTGAGAGTAAGTTTTAAGTAAAAACTCTCTTCCTCTCCTTCTTATAAGAGAATTCTCCCCCTCCCCTTCCCATGTGTATCTTTGTGTGAGAAAGATTATTCTATTTAGTTTTTTTCTATTTCTTGGAGTATATATTAGTACCATCAACAATTCCCTCCTCCCTTTTTCTTTCTACCCCCCCCCCTTTCTCCATATTATCTTGGTACCCAAATCTTTCCCTATGCGTGATTCTTCTTACTACTCTAATGATGCATACAGTTTTTGAGAGTTACACATTATATTTTCCCCACATATTAATATATATAATTTGATATAAATGTAGTCCTTATAGAAGAGAGTTTGAATAAAAGAAAAAGATAACATTTTTCTCCTTTTCCCTTTCCTTCATATATACCTTTTCATGTTTCTCTTGGTCTTTGTGTTTGGATATCAAACTTTAAACAGAGCTCTGGTCTTTTCTTTATAAACACTTGGAAATCTTGTATTTTGTTGAATGCCCATACTTTCCCCTGGAAGTATATAGTCAGTTTTGATGGATAGCTGATTCTTAGTTGAAGACCCAGCTCTCTTGCTTTTCTGAATATCATGTTCCATGCCTTATGGTTGTTCAGAGTGGAAATTGCTAGGTCCTGTGTGACCCTGATTGGCGTTCCTTTATATCTAAATTGTCTTTTTTCTGGCTTCTTGCAAGATTTTTTCTTTTGCTTGGAAGCTTTTTAATTTGGCAATTATATTCCTGGGAGTTGTCTTTTGGGGATTTAGTGTAGAGGTGTTCTGTGGACTCTTTCAATGCATATTTTGTCCCCTTGTTCTAGAATCTCTGGGCAGTTTTCTTTGATGATATCATGTATTATGATATCAAGATTATTGTTTATTTCTGACTTTTCTGGTAGACCAATGATTCTCAGATTTTCTCTCCTTCCTCTGTTTTCCAGGTCTGTCACCTTGTCAGTGAGATATTTTATGTTATCTTCTAATTCTTTAGTCCTTTGGCTTTGCTTTATTAATTCTTGCTCTTTTGCAAGATCATTGTCTTCCAGTTGCCTGGTTCTGACCTTTAAAGACTGGTTTTCCTTTTCAGTTTGGTATGACCTGTTCTTTGAGGCTTTGAGCTATTTCTGCATTTTCATATTTTGGTCTCTCAGATTGCTGAGTTCCTTTTGCATTGTTTCCCATTTTTCCTGCCAGAAGGCTTTCATCTTTTTGATAATTTCTGATTTGAATTCTTCAAGAGTTTGTGGAGAATTTCCATTTCCTTTGGAAGGTTTTGGAGCATTTGTTTGTGTTTCCTCTTCTATCTCCTCTGTATTTTGTATTTTTGCTCCATAAAATGTGTCCAGAGTCACCCCCTTCTTGCTTTTCTTGGTGTTTGGAGGCTTTTGAACTTCTGTACTGTTTACCATCTCTATGGTTTATCTTCCCTTTTCCAGTCAGAAATCTGAGTGAGGGGGACTGGCTCTTAGTGTATCTGTCTGATGGTCCGAGGCTTTAGCCTCAGGCAAATTGTCCATTCTCCTCAGCTGCACTGTCTTCCCAGGGAAGCTCAGGGTCTGCTCTCCCCAGCCTGCTGGCATTTCGGGTGTTACTGGTCTCAGTTCCCTCCAGTTGCTTCTCTGCTGCCTTACTTCCACACTCCTAGCCTGGCACAGCACTGTCTACAAGGTACCTCAGTGCCTTTGCTGGCCCTGAGGTTCCTGTCCTTTCAGAGGGCCCTGCACTCTAACAGGGGAAGGGTCTTGGCCTCCCTGAGCTCTGAGGACTCCTGATGGGATTAGGTTCAGCTGGATTGGTCTGGATGTGCCCCGAGGCATAAACCTCTGGTGAGACTCCAATGAAAGGACCCAGCCAGGGGGCTACAGGCTCCCCCTGTCTCTCTCAGGCTGCTTCCCTGCCATCTCTATTGGATGCCCCGAGACTAGCCCAGGTTGCTTTCAAGGTATGCCCTTCAAAACAACACCTTTGCAGGCCCTGAGGTTCCCGCTACTGCTGTGGGCTCAGTGCTCTGGGTTTGGGGACAGTGGTCCTGCAACCTTCCTTCTGCCTTCCCCTTAGACCCGTGTGTTCTAGGATTCTGGCTTTTGGGGGGCATACCTTTTGATTTGAGTCCAGAAGGAGGGTTCCCCACCTCTGTCCTGTTGTTAAGTTTGAATTTCAGTCCCCTAGGAGCATTCAGTTTGTGATCGGTAAAGAAGGGTTTTCAGAGGTCTGAACTTTTGCTGCTTCTATGCCACCATCTTGACTGGAAGCCATAAACAATTTTTTAATGCACACAATCCCTGTGTGCATTCCCGATGTGTTAAAGGAATCACAATTTGGTTTTACTTCACATGGTATGATAGGTTCTACCTATCTGGATTCAGTTACTCTGGAGGTCTTGACATTGGCCTTTATATTTCTTAAAATGCCAACTGAAAAATACAATTACTAAAAGAAAACCTACAAAACAAAAGCAGTTGCTTTCTGTGTCATCTTTTCCTCGAGCTATTGCCAGAGCAATATTTTTTAAAGAAGAAAGAATAATTCAAAGAATCTATTAGGTCACTGTTTACAGAGAGGTTTTTTTTTTCTTTTTTCAGTCTTTAAAATTGTTGTGATGAGTAAGGGAAACACAAAAGGATTTCAAAGAACCTCCTAGCTCTTATAATCTGTGTTCTAAAGATCATTCTAGGTCTATTATCTTCGTTCTATGGTCCATTCAAGGGCTGATACTCAATATTCCAAAGTCTTTTTCAGTAATTTTCTATATTCTAAGGTCCTTTCCCACTCTTAAATTCTATTGTTGTTGTTTGTCTTTCATTTTCAAAGAGGACAAATGATGCCATGGGTTGATATCTTGACTTGTATGTTAATCAGGTTTAAATGAAGCAAAGTTGCACAAAACCAACCTCACTCTCTCTTCCAAAATCATCGAAGTCCAGGGAGAATACAAAAGTTAAGATTATTGGCAATGGGCCAGGATGCAATGGATGACTTTGGACAATGATGTTTTTATAAAGTTCTAAGCACTCCACAGTGCCTGCTTCAGCAACCTTCATGGCCATTGGAACAAATATCTGAAAGTACCCTCAAGCTCTTGAATTCTTTGTTCTGAGCTCCTTCTAGCCACAACTGTCCATTTATTACCTTATTCCCACATTTCTGTCTATTCATAGGATATCTACGTCAATTGCTTATACTCATCATTGTTGTTTCCCTGTCAATTCAACTCTCCCCTTCTAACACATCTCTATTGTTTCTGGTGACTTCTCATTTTCCTAAGCATACTATCTCAGAATCATATTTGCCTCCTTTTCCCTCTTTCCTCTCACATTCAAATCAGTTGCCAAATCCTGTCAACTCTAACTCTGTGATGTCTCCCTCCCCTTTAGTCCCCTATCATCACTTTAATTCAGGAGTCATCATGTTTTTTCTGGACTATTTTAAGAGCCTCCTAATGTTCTCTTCTTTCCAACTCATGCTTCTCATCACTGTGTGAGCAATCCTTTTAACGCAACTCCATGATCATATTGCCATTCTGTTACTTTACAAAACACCCTTCAGAAGCTATTATTGCTAAGCAAATAACATTTAAATTCTTAATACTATCAGTCAAGATCCTCTGTTCTCTGACTCCAACTTACTTTCTAGTCTTATCTTGTACTCTCCCCACCTGGTATTTTAAGTCTTGGGTAAAAGGTTTTCCTGATACCAGGGGCCTGGGAACCTGTTAGGTACATTGCTTATTTGTCTTATTACTACTTTTTAGGTAGAAGCTGGGAACTTTAGTACCTGACAGTCACCTAAGGATAGTCCTCAGGAATTCTCCCAAATACAGGACTTCAAAACAAATAACAATTTTATTCATACAATAAAGGACAATGAAAGGATTTACATTCAAGTCCATAGAGGACCAAAAGGCTCCATCAATCCGATGTGCAACCATCATCTAAGCCTATACTGGATTCATGATTTATAGTTCTGGGTAGGACCTTAGCAAGGAAGTTTTGGAAAGGGCTTGCAGCTTTGTATGGAATATTTATACCACCAGCTGATGTCTTCCAGTTGTTGATCACTGTAGGCACCTCTGTTCCCAGCAGGTGTGATGGTCTGCTATCTGTTAGCCTTCACTCTTCCCAGGACCCACAAGTTCTTTTTATCTTTTCTTCCTTCACATTTTCTTGCCTGATCCCGACTGTCTGGCTCTCCTGAAATACTGGTGCTATTAACCTACTCTACAGGAAGAAGTTCTCAAACAAATATCCTTGGAGCCATTGCTTGGGAGACTCTTCTGATAATGTGGCAAATTTTTTGAACCTCAATGGCACCTTCTTCTAGATTATCTCTTGAGGCCAAAGTCTCTCCTCCAGAATAAGTATTTCTTCAAGTAATTATAAGAATATTTCTTTTTTGGACTGCTCAAGTGAGTCCCTGGCTGATTCATGAAGTGCCTGTGGCCATTTCCTTCATCTTTCTCCCAGCATCTGTACAATGTGTTTTCTGTATGTACCAACCCAAAAAAAGAAGAGGCCCAGGGCAGAGCCCTGGAATGCAGACACAATGTGGAATGAGAAATGGATGATGATCTAACAAAGGGAACTGAGAAGAAGCAGGAGATAGGAGAACAAGTAAATATCATTGCCCTGAAAACCCAGGGAGCAGTGACTCTCTGAGCTAGGGGGAAGTCAGCACTACCAAATACTACAAAGGAGACAAGAGGAATGAGAGCTAAAGGAGAATAGATGATATGCCAATTAATAGATCCTTGGTCAATGGATTCAGGGGGAAAAAAGGAAAGGAAAAATCTTTGACAAAATACAGCACACATTTCTACTGAAAAATGCAATGAGGCATGAACATTGAAAGATATTTGAAAAATATATAATAAATGGAGGAATTGGCCAATGAAGGCTCAAACCATGGAACATGCACAATCTACTCAGCCCCCTACTGATCTAGGTGGAGGCTTGGTGAGCCTACTTCTGGAAATACATAATGGAGGAGCAATCTTGTACTTCCCCACTTAAGAATTTGTGCATGTATTCTCCAACTGTTTCCTGTAAGCTAACAGTGATTATTGATGAAAAGCCTTGTAACTAGCTCTTACAGTGGAACTGGGTGTGCCATACAGAAAGTACAAACAGATGAAGGTTCTCTTTCTCCTATGTCTACAAGAGGAAAATCTCTTCCTTGCCTGTTCTCCATGGGGTTTTAAAAACAAAGTGCTGCTATTTCTTCTTTTTCTATTGTTTTTCCTCTTTCTTGATCTTATGTGAATATGTATTTGAGATGGAAAGGATCAGAGTATGACTATGAGCTCCAAAAGGTCAACTAGACATTAGAGTTTTAGCAACTGGAGTCCATAGCACAGTCTTTCCATACCAGCAATGGCAACCAAGCCAGGTGAGGAATCAGTGCAATCCCAAGAAGTAACCTGCATGACCTATCCCACTGGTCCTACCTGCTGAAACAGCAGGTCCCACAAGCAAGGGAGTAAGTAACACACCCATCAACTCTGCCACATCCAAAAGGGAATTTTGAGTGGTGAATGTCTGGTAGTCCCCACTTCCTCAGGGACAAAAAGCAAAGGGGAAAGTGTGTCCTGGGGAGAGAGAACATTTTTGGACTTTTTCTTGAGTTGCTTTCAGGTGTGGCTAATTTTTCATGACCCATTTGGGATTTTCATGGCAAAGCTTTTGGAGTTGTTTGCCATTTGAGGAAACTGAGGTAAACACAGTTAAATGATTTGTCCAGTTAGAGTCTGAGGCTAGATTTTAGCTCAGAGAGGTCTTCCTAACTAGAATGGGTTCTTTATCAATTGCACTACCTAGCCACCCTGTTTTTGAACATTAGTTTTTGCCAAATTGTTTATCCCTATTTCCTTAGTAAGCCTCCCAATGACTACAGCCCTGTCTGTACCTTCAAACTATAATATGGTCAAAGGGTGTCAGCCTCATGTTCTTTCTCTCCAACAGCCACTGGCCATCAGAGTTGAACTGGCTCTACAGGGGAAATGAAAGAACAACAGATTCCTAAATTCAAATATCCCCATTGACTCCCAGGATGTCCAAGGCAAAGGAAAACTCACTCCTCTAGAGTAGGAAAGCATGAGTAAAGAATACTGAGGAAAAAAAATAAAAATCCTCTTGTTATATCTCCTTAATGAGGTTAATTGGAGAATTGATATTGAGGAGAAAGCAAATGGTCCAATAGACATGGAAAATATACCAAATGGGTATTTAAGAGCCAATACAAGTAATTACCTTACATTTCAGGATTATCCCTAGGATTTCAAGGTGTAGAAGTATCAGCCTTCCTCTGGGGACCTGAATTGCTAGAAGAAGCAGGGTGGAGAGAGTTCCAGAGGCTATGTATTTCACTATATGACTTTTTCAGCATATTTAAAATATAAAACTAGAAATAAATGCAATGAGAAAATACTAGAAACTTTCTCAATAAACAAGAGAGTAAAGGAAAACCATCTCCATTCCCTGCATGGTTTTGGTGTATGTCTAGAAATACTAACAATATGACACAAGACAGAAATTAGAGGCATCTAGACAGATTTAGTACTGGACTTTGAGTTTGAAATACCCAAGTTCCATTCCTTCCTCTGATTTATTAAACTGTTTGACTCTGGGCAAATCACTTGAATTTTGCCTGCCTCAGTTTTCCCATCTATAGAATAGGGACAATAATAGCAACCTACAAGTCTTTTAAAGATAAAAATTAGATAATGTTTATAAAGCATTTTGCAAACCTCAAAGTGCTATTTAAACATTAGCTTTTATTATTAGATGTGCAAAATGGAGACAAACATCTACTTACTGATGTGATGTTTATTTATTTCTCTCCTTTTTTCTATCTATTCATATGTTACCTCTTCTTCAGGATCCAGTCAGCATCTCCCTTCCCTAACAATACTTCCCCTCATATTTCAGCCTACAATGTTCTTTCCTCTGAACTCTTATCATTGGCGTTTAGTCATAGAATCATCAGAGAATTACACTAGAGGAGACTTTAGTGGCCATCCAGTAAGAAGCAATATGATGAACTAGAGAGAGGACTAAATTTAAAAACAGGAGTCCTGGGTTCAAATCCTAGCTCCAACACCAGTTGTGTGATGCAGTCAAGTTGTCTTTTTGAGACTCAGTTTATTCACTTCAAAAATGGTGATAATATTCTCTATTCCCCCCCATTTCCTCATAAGGTTATTGAAAGAAGACCAAATGGGACCTCTGTGATAGTGAAAGAACTTTGAAAATTTCTATGCAAATGTAACATAGCATTATTGTTATTTTTTTAAATGATGATGACAAAGGGGAAATGAGAAATTATGGCTTTAAAAGAATGACTCTTCATGCCAATTAGTCCATATTTTCTGTTCTGTGAAGGCTTTGACGCAGATGTGGTGTGGACAGTCACTTATTACACTCTGCCCCCTGGGGAAGGTATTGTCTAAATGACTATATGCAGAATCAATTCACTGAAATTCATTTTGTGTGTGTCTATGTGTCTTGAGACCTTAAAGATATTCAGGAGATACACAGACTTTAGTGTGGCATATTCACACATTGCTTTCCTAATAAATCCCTAGAGCTAGAAAATGGGAGGAGGGTAGATAACAAGTTTAGCAACAGAACAAGCTGCCCACTCATTCGAAAGGATACTGTGCTCCTCTCTGAGTGGAGGTATTTGAGAAGAGGCTGAATGACCACCTGTCAGGAGGGTCCTGGAAAGAGGATTCCTTCACTGGTTAAGAGGCTGTACTGAATGATATCTTATATCCTTTGTAGCACTGAAGTTCTATGATTCGAAAATTATAAAGTTCTAAGACTCTGTGAGTGTGGTTTAGAGATTCCAATATTCTAAATCAGGGATTTGAAGAATTTAAGGGTTTTGGATTCTAAAAGTGTAAAATTCTATAACTTAATATAAAGAATTCTAATAACCAGCCAATCCATAAGCATTATGCCTCTGATGCACCAGAGAATGTACTAGACACTGAGGATACAAAAACAAAGATTGAATACAAGAGTTTCTGAGTCTGGGAGACTAAAGGAGGAAGCATCATATTATAGAATTAGAAACAAAAGACTTGAACAGGAAAACTGGCTTTAAATATCAGATATATCATTCTCTACTTGTGTGATTCTAGACAATCACCTCCCTGAGTCTCAGTTTCCTCAATTGTAAAATGAGATGAATGGACTAAATAATCTCAAAAGTTATTTCCATCTCTTTCTTTGATTTTACACACTTAAGGTTTTAGGATTCTAAGAAGCTGGATCCTGCTCCATAAGGTAATGGCTCTTGGCACTCACCAGCTGTCAGAGCTATCCATCATTCAATCTCTTAGTGTGTCAATGGAGCTGCCACCTGAGGATTGTGCACTGATGCTCCACCACTGGGATTGGGGCAAGACGATTAATTGTTTATAAAGCACTTAGACACTTTCAGGCGACAAGAGCCATGTCAATTGCAAATATTATTTTATTATCATTCCTTTGAGACTGAGACTAAAGCAAATGGTTTGAAAACAGGACTAGAAGCCAGCAACTGGGATTTCTAACCATAATTCCAATGTCTTGTCCCTCTGAGACCACAAGCAAGTCATTTAACTCCATTGTCTCCTTTTGCTCTCAGAATTTGCCAGTAGTGGATAAAGTAGTGAACTTAGACTAGCCTCAACACTCATTTGGTCACTGAAAGGTTAATTGATTTAACTATATAGTATCTGCTTATACTCTGGGGAAATGGGAATACCTTCCTTTCCATACCACAGTATTTCAAATTTGGAAAGAATCTCAAAAGGTATCTAGTCTAACCTGAAGAGGGATTTTCTCCATGAGCTTCCAAAAAAGTGGTCACCTGGGTTCTACTTGAAAATCTATATTTTTCACATATTGTTACCACCCCAACTAGTACGTAAGCACCTACATGGGGTGTCATGTGAGCTTTGCAATGGGAGGAGTATGAGACTGGTCGATACTTGAGTTTGGGGGTTCAGAGCTGTAGTAGGGCTTAAGATGATTGATTATCTGAATGAAGAGAGACCACCAGATTGCATGGGGAAAGACAAATGGACTTAGAATAGAAACAGAGCACGTCAAAGCTTCTGTGTCAATGAGATCACAAGTGGCTGCTGAATTTTTGGATTAAGTGAGATAGGAAATCTAGTCTTTAAAACAAACAAACAAACAAACAAAAATGAATTGTAAGCTCCTTGAGGACAGGAACTATTTTAGACTCAACAGTGCCTGGCACATAGTGAGTTCTTGAAAAACTCTTATTGATTGATTAAAGTCAATCTAGATTTTAGTAACAATTGCTTCTCCTTTTAAATGCTCCCAAATCTCAGAGTGAATTCTTTGTTAAATGGGGAAAGCCTTATAAAGAATAGAATCATGGTAACTCAGAATTGGAAGATCCCTCAGAGATCATGCTATTATATATTAAGAATTGTGAGTTGTTTTCATGAATATAAATCCATATATATATTTATACATTTTTAAACATGTGTACATACATGTTTATATATATGTATATGTATTATGGTTTTTATATATGTATGTGCTATTGTTCAGTTATTTTTCAGTTGTGTCCAACTCTTTATGGCCATATTTGGGGTTTTCTTGGCAGATCCTGGACTAGTTTATCATTTCCTTCTCTAACTCATTTTACAGATCAGGAAAATGGAGCAAATAGGGTTAACTGACCTTCCCGGGGTCACACAGCTAGTAAGTGTCTGAGGCCAGATTTGAATTGAGAAAGATAAATATTTTTGATTCTAGGCCCAGTCTAGCTGCCTATAAATGTACATGAATATATATATATATATATGTGCATACATATAATAAATTTGTATATAATCTATACCTATATTTATATATGTATGTGTGAGGATCTGCATGCACACATTACTAAAAAATGGAGGAAACATAGTAGGAAGATAAGAGGACTACAATGGCACTACAGACCCTATCACTCTATAAACTATATGACTTTGGACCACCTCTTTTTTATCTATAAAATGAAGAGGTTGTATCAAATAAATGACTCATAAGTTTGATATACTGTGCTCTAATATTCTATCCAGCTCTAAAGCTCTGTGTTCTAAAGTCGCAATCTTCACTAATATCCTATATACTGTGCTCAGAAAATCAGTGTACATAGCAAAAGAAATATTACATTTGGAGCAAGGAAAAAACTGGGTTCAAATGCCAGTTCCAAAAGGCACAACCTCTCTGAGCCTTAATTTCCTCATCTATGAACTAGATATAATAATTATTATCTCTCAGGGTTGTTGAATTCAAACATATATAAATATGATCTATTGTTATTTCTCTATGCTAAATTCAATAATATTAAAAAAGAAGAACTTCAAAGAAATTAAGCGGGGAATCGGGATTGACTTTCCAATCTTCTCTCTTTCTCTCATGTCTTTCTTTTCAGCCTCTCCCTCTAGGGACAAAAAGCACTTTGTGACTATTTGCCTGGCATTGAGTCATGGCCCACCCCCATCCCCTTTTCCCTCTTCCTCTGATACTCCAAAGCCCAAGAGTAAAAACACTTTCTCAGGGTCTTCGGGGAGCCAATTCATACCCAATTTCCTCATCCTTTCCTCTCTGGAATCCCAAGAAATAAAAAGGACTATGCAACCTCAGTCTCTTTCACTTTTAACTGGGAAAATGGATCAGAGGCAAGACCAAGAACCATTCCCAAATAATAAACAATCAAAGGATAAAACAGTTTTTTAAGTTTATTTTTTACAGTTATCTCAACTTTTCCATGCTTTCTCTGTATCATAGAAGGCATCATCCAGGAGACCAATATGCATATGTAAATATTGTCCTTCTTATTTCCATTTTTCAGTTTACTCTCTGAAGGCAACATTCACAATTTATTCTTCAAATATTAAATGTTTAGTTATGTATAATGATCTCTTGGTTCTACTCATTCACCAATCATTATCCCATGTAGTTCTTTCCTATTTTTTTTAAATTCTCATAGTTTCTTATGATGTAGTAGTATTCCATCACAATCATATATCACAATGTGTTTAGCCATTCTCCAATTGATTGGTATCTTTTCAGTTTCCAGTTCTTTGCTATTACAAAGAGACCTACTAGAAACATTTTGGAACACGTAGGTTCTTTTCCTTATTTCCTGATATCTTGGGGAAACTGATCCAGTAATGTTATTTTTAGGCCTAAGGGTATTCATAGTTTTATAACTCTTTGGATATAATTACAAACTGCTATCCAAAATTATTGTATCAGTTCACAGCTCCACCAACAGTATATTAATGTCCCCATTTTCCCACATCCTCTTCAACATTGGTTATTTTTCCTTTTGTCATTTTAGCCAATTTCATAGGTATGAGACAATATCTCAGAGTTGTTTTCATTTGTTTCTCTGATCAGTAGTGATTTAGGGAATTTTTCATATATATGAATGACTATGGAAGAGAGAAGGAAGAAGACAATTTTGGGCAACTCTGTTTCACTTTTAAATCCATTTCACAAGCAAGTCAAGACATTACCCCATGATATCATTGGTCCTCTTCAAAAACAAAGTATTGACAACAACTCCACTGAGATCAAAGGAAGAATAAAAGAATCCATGTATGCAAAAATATTTATGGCAGTTTTTTTATAATTCCAAAGAACTAAGAGAATTATCCATTGATTGAAGAAGGAATAAATTATAATATATTAACATAAGAGAATATTATTGCACTATTAGAAATGATAAAATAGATAATTTCAGATAAATCTGGGAAGATTTTCATAAACTCTTTTAGAGTAATGTGAGGGAACCAGAAGAACAATCCATACAAAAACAACAACATAAAGACAAATAACTTTGAAAGACTTAGGAACTATGATCAATATCATGACAAACCATAATTCCAAAAGACTAAAAATAAAACATTCTACCCACCACAAAGTGATGGTCTCCAGAAGTAGAATAAGACACATATTTTGATGTGGCCAATGGAGGACTATGTCTTTCTTGACTATTCATATTTTTAACAAAAGTTTTCTCTTTTTTTTCTTTTCTTTCTTTTTCTTTCAACATTGGGAAGTTAGAGGGAGATAAAATAAATGCAAGTTAATTGGGGGGGGGGAATGGTAAAAAAGCACTGGACTTAAGATATAAAGACCTTATTTCCATCTCTGGTTCTGACATAAGCTGTATGATCTTATGGTTGTGCCTCATTTTCTTATCTTTCAAATAGTATGATACTACCTTCTCTTTCTATATGACAAGGATATTGTTAACGGTCGTGTATAAGAAAAACCTTTTGAAAAGAATTAAGTGATCCAGAGATGCAATCTCTTATTATTTGGGAAATATTTGCATGTTTTTAGCAATAGCTAGCATCACAGTTCAAGAGTCACTTGCTAAAATTATCACTCTCTGTTTCATTTCTACCATCACATAATCTCAATAATCACACCTTTCAAGCTCACACAAATCCATTTTCTCATTAATCCTTGTCAGAATATTATGAAGTAGATGATATTAAAGGTAATGATGATGGTAATGATGCTTCAGCTCTTATAAGACTTAAAGGTTTACAAAACATTTTTTATAACAATCTTCTGAGAAAGGTGTTCTTAACCTGGGCTCCTGGACTTTAAAAACATGATGACCATATAGACATAGTCTTGGTTTCCTCTATAGATAAAATCCTACATATTTAATTTTATGAATTTAAAATGATGAGAAATTGTCTCAAGCTTCACCAGACTGCCAATGGGGTCCAAGACCCAGAAGCCTTTAAGAATACTTACTCTAAAGTAATTAATAGAAATACTATCTTCTATCTTTTACAGATGAGAACCCCAAGACAGAATATTGGTAGCAAAGACTCAGAAGTTGGTACCAAAGACCAACTCCCTCCTCAAGAAATAAACTCGGGGTGGGGGGGCAGCTGGATTGCTCAGTGGATTGAGAGCCAGGCCTAGAGATGGGAGGTCCTAGGTTCAAATCTGGCCTCAGACACTTCCCAGCTGTGTGACCCTGGGCAAGTCACTTGACCCCCATTGATTAGCCCTTACCACTCTTCTGCCTTAGAGTCAATACACAGTACTGACTCCAAGACAGAAGGTAAGGATATAAAAATAAATAGATAGAGAGAAAGAAAGAAAGAAAGAAAGAAAGAAAGAAAGAAAGAAAGAAAGAAAGAAAGAAAGAAAGAAAGAAAGAAAGAAAGAAAGAAAGAAAGAAAGAAAGAAAGAAAGAAAGAAAGAAAGAAAGAAAGAAAGAAAGAAAGAAAGAAAGAAAGAAAGAAAGAAAGAAAGAAAGAAAGAAAGAAAGAAAGAAAGAAAGAAAGAAAGAAAGAAAGAAAGAAAGAAAGAAAGAAAGAAAGAAAGAAAGAAACTCTGGTCTTCTCCCTCTCTACATTACTGCTGGAGTAGAATATGGAATGCCAAAGTTAAGTCCTTAAAATTAGGAACATTAGATCTGTACTGGCCCCCAGAACACAGTGCATAGAATATCAGAGCTGAGAGCGAGTCTAGAATACAAATTATGAATGCTAGAAGGAGTAGTTAGAGCAGTATATGTTCAAGCTAGAAGTCCTCGTTTAGCAGAGGAGACTGAGGTCCCCAAAGAAGTCACTTGACTAATAAAATTGGTCAGTGTGTCCATGTCAAAGGCAGAATTTGAATCCCAGGCTCCTATTTCCTAACCTCAAGGACATCTCACTACACTTCATTCTTCCATCAATAGAACAACAGCCACCGAGTCCCATTTTGGGCCTCAGTTACTATCATACAAAGAGTCAAGCCATTCTCTCCTGACATGAACAAGACTAACATCTGTTTTCCCCACCCCTTCTCTCCTCCACCCCCGCCACGGGGAAAGAGAGGAAAAAAAAAAGCCACAGGCTCCAGTGAAAATTCTTATGCCGAAACCAATGAATTGCCTGAGCCTGATGTGTGTCACTAAAGCATCGTGACCTGGGCGGATTTCCTCCCCCATGAGCAGACAGATTTGGGCTGACAGCTGCAAGTGAGCTGGGGCTCCCCCTTAGAACCCAAGCTTCATGCTGAGTAATGATAATGAGGCCAGAAGGGGAATTGATTCTGGCAGACAAACACCTCACCCCAGCCTTTCAGTGTGTTGTCAAACATGATGAGCCTCCCGGAGCCCCTGTTCAGAGACCCTCCCTATTTTATTTAATGAAATGTAGATCCTATAATTGCCCTCATTTAGCATCTCCTTTGAGCCAGTCCTTTCACTCTGCTGCAAAGGGAAAGCTGTGGACAACCTTCCACCAATGGCTTGAGAGAGTGTAATTGAAACTGGCCACTCAGGTGGATCTTGCCTTTCAACCTGAAAGAATATTCCATTGAGAGCCCCTTAAGGAGAAAAGGAATCATCATTATCACCATCACGATCATCGTGGCTATTGTCAATGTCATCAAGATCAAAATTTGCTTTGAAACCCAACCATTCCCATTCCTATTAACTCAAAAATTTAACTTTAGTCACTGGATTATTGGTAGATTCCCAAAGCTACTGAAGAAAATGAAACTCCCAAATTTTTAAAATTCATAGAAGCTTGGGATTCTTTGTAATATTAAATCAAAAAGTATCTCTAAAGTTATCTGAGCCAACTACCCACCCAATGCAAGAGTCTTCTCTATACTATAACTGCCAGCCTCTTTGCATATTGATGATGAATTCATTGCCTCACAAAAATAGCTAGTTCCACTTTGAGACAGTTATTGCTATGGATAGTTACTACCAAAATTTGCCTCTCTGGTAAATGTCATGCATCTATCCTCATTCTGCCAAGTAGCACATCTTCTCCCTTGAGAAGATGTATGGAAAAAGGACTAAGCCTTGGAGTCAGATGTCCTAGATTCCATTCCAGGCTCAATCACACACTAATTATAATCTGATATTATATTATCCTCATTCTATGGTTTTTTCTGCTCATGATGTGAACTATTTTGTGAAGTACCCCTATATTAGGAATTGTGATGGTGTGAAAAGTACATAGAACTGAGAGGTAGGTCAAGGATTTAAGTCTAGAAAGCATAAGTTGATGACTTTCTTTGGGTCTCAAGCTTTTCATCTGTAAAATGAGACCACTGATCAACTAGTATGGAAAGCAACTTGAAACTACATCTAAAAAGGTACTAACTTGTTCGTTCTCTTTGACCCAAGGAGTCCAATATTTTGACCAGTACTTGGCCATATTCCAAAGAGAGAAAGGGGACCCAAATGCACAAGAATGTTCGTAGCAATTTTTTCCATTAAAGCAAAGAACTAGAAGCCAAGGGAACATTCATCAACTAGGAAATGGATGAATAAGCTATGGTGTACGAATGTAATGCAATGCTATTGTGCTAAAAGAAATGACAAAAGATTAGGCTTCAGAGAAACCTGGGAAGACTAGATTCATGGTGAAAAATGATCCAGGGTAAAATAAGCAGAACCTGGAGAATAATAATAACATAAGAAAACTTAAGGATGGTGCTCAATTTAGGACCAACTACAATTCCTGGAGTCAAGGATAATCATGCTACTCACATCCCAATAAACAGCTGATGGATTCAAGGTACAGAATGAAATGGGTTTTCAGACTCCATTAATGTGGTCTTTTCATGATCAACAAATAGGATTATTTATTACAAAGGTTTTCTTTTTTTAATAGTAGGGGGTGGCAGAAGGAGCATTGTGGAGGGAGAGAGTAAATAAGGATAACCAAGTGGAAAAGAAGAAAAAGAAGGTAATTAATGCATTTTTTTAAAAAAGAAAACACAAAAAAAGAAAAGAAATAAAAATAAGCCAGATAATTATGAAAGTTGCATGTTAAATGTATCCTATACATGACAGAAAAAGCAAATTCATGTAATATTCATAGCTTCTTTTATAATCTTTATCTGTTTTACTTTTTATATGAAAATTCTCATTTTGTTCTATTTAATAAACTCACAATTTTAAAAAATTTAGTATGACTGAAATTGGAATAGTTTATTCCCATGGCTTCTCCAGTTCTAATATTTTACCTTTATTCCATATTCCAAGGTCTCTTTCGGTCCTGATATCTACATTCTAATGTCTCTTCTATCTCTAATACTCTGTGTTCAAAGGTTCCTTCTTGCCTTGATGTTCTATGTCTCCAGATTCACCTAGCTTGGTATCTTATGTTCTAAAATTCCCTCCTCCAAAGTACCATTTCATTACATTACATATACATTTCATTCTCTATAATCCTCTTCAGCAGTTTATGTTCTAAGACCTTTTCTAACGCTAACATTTTATTTTCAAAGAATCCTTCTGGCTCGGACATTCTTTTTTATGTATTTGATAGACCATTCCATTTTTGACATTCTGTTTTGTGTTCTAAAGTCCCTTCCAGCTCTGGCATTCTATACTCTCTTTTCCCGGCTCTATGGCTCTACGGAAAACTCTTAATGTGACTCAGAAGGCTGAAATATGAACTTCATCTTTAAAAAAAAACATTATTCCAACTAGGATACACTAATTTCCCATGTGAAAAAAATGAATGGTAGTTAAGTCCAGGACGATGTGCTTCGAAATCTAGATTCCCTATTATCTGGTCCTGCTTTTTGGGTGCCAAAGGCACAGCCCAGGGGTTATTATCCCCTGCTTAATGTATGTCAGGCTGTGTTTGACACACTCCATCAACCTGAGGCAGGATCTCATCCTATGACCTCAGTTGAGAGAGAAAGAAGGGTCCAATTCAATTTGAACAAAGGAATTAAGATGGCTTTCCTTATACGAAATACTGTCTCTCCCTGACGCTCTCACAAGGTCTATTCCTGAGAATAAAATTCAACAAGAACGATTATAACTGAAAGATATAACTAGGCTGTTAGACACAATGTAATCAAGTTATAGAGAAAGAAAACATCACTAATGATGGACAATAAATCCACCCCCAAATAAGAAATAACAATAACTGATTAGTACTCTAATATGGTGCCAATTTCCAAAGCAACCTGGTTTTAAATCCTGATTTCAATACTTTCTTACTGTGAGGTTGAACAAATCACTTTTTATCTCTGAGCCTCAAGTTCCTCATCTGAAAAATGGGTGTAATAACACCAGCTACCTCTACCCCACTGATATTTATATGGGTACTCATTTCCTTTCCTTATGGAATGCAAGTTCTTTGATAAAAACAATTATTTCTTTATTTGTAATTATATTCCCCTAGCACCTAGCACAGTGCCTGGCAAAAACTGAGCACTTAATAAATGCATGCTGCTAATGGACTGATTATGCAGAGGCAAGGTGAAAAAAAAGACTTTATGAAACTTAAATTGACAACTAAATGTGAGGGTTTTTAAATTTTTTTCTCTTTTGAACTAGACCACAGCTGCATAAAGAGAGCTCTCTGAAAGGAGAAACTGAGGCACAGAGAAGCAAATGTGCCCAAAGCTAGAAATCAGATCTCATATCTTTTATCCTGGTGTTCTTACCAATAACAATAATTAGCATTTAGGAATTCTGAGCAGTAAGTTACAAATGAGGAACTGAAGTTCAGAGAGAAGTAATGATTTACCCAAAGTCACAAAGATAGTAGCAAAGCCAAGATTCGGATTTGTCTCTTGATTTGACTACTAGTGTTGTTTATTTTTTAATATTTTAGTTTTTTCTTCAATTACATGAAAAAAATAATTTTGACCTTTTTTTAAAAGTTTGAACCAAATTCTCATCCTCCTTGCCCTCTTCCCTCCCTTAGATGGCAAACAACTAGTGCTGTTTATATCACACTATGTGAAAGGAAGAAAGGAGAAAAAAAACAAAGAAAGGAAGGAAGGAAGGAAGGAAGGAAGGAAGGAAGGAAGGAAGGAAGGAAGGAAGGAAGGAAGGAAGGAAGGAAGGAAGGAAGGAAGGAAGGAAGGAAGGAAGGAAGGAAGGAAGGAAGGAAGGAAGGAAGGAAGGAAGGAAGGAAGGAAGGAAGAATTGTCTTGAATTTTCTTTCATGCATCTCAGGTCAGTGTTCTCTTCAACTCTGAGAACCAGGAATAGAATCATAACATTTAGAGCTAAGGAGACCTTAGAGATTATCGAGTTCAACTACCATCTCATTTTATCAATGAGGAAACTACAGTGCAAAAAAAAGACAATTTCCCCTATGATCATAAAGCAATTTAGTAACAAGTCTACAGCCTGGGTCTTCTGACCACTCAACCTATTCACAGTAAGAATGATATGACAAGGGACAGCTAGGTAGGACAGTGGATGGAGGACCAGGTCCAGAGTCAGGAAGATAATAGGTTCAAATCCCACCTCAGACACTTCCCAGTCATGTGACCCTGGGCAAGTCACTTAACCCAATTGTCTAGCTCTTACCACTCTTCTGCCTTATAATAAATTCCTTATATGAATACTTGGAAGGGAAAGATTATAAAAAATGATATTACTTGCAATGTGATAGTTCTTCTAATCTAAGGATTATAGAATAATAGATTAGGAGAGATCTTAGAGAACATTTATTTCAACTTTCCTATTTTACATATGCAGAAACAGCTTCCTTTCTCCAATGGGGATTGCAATTTTAACTCTAAGGAATGAAATTCTAATCATGGAATTACAAGAATCATTAAATTAGTTGGAGTTATAATGAGTAACTGGCTGATTGGTGCACTTTTAGAAGTAGGTACATGCTCCCAGGACTAAGATCTCATTAACAAATTCCGTATTACAGAGCCATTTGAAAGTGGAGGAGGGATGATTAAGAGATTGGGTGGGGAGGGCTCCTATAAATCAATTATTTATTCTACACCATGAAAGAACACCACAAGTCTCAAAGAATCAAAGAGGTGCATTGTTGGTATAAATAAACCCCAGTCCGTTGTAAAATTTCAAGAAAATATCAAAAAAGAGATTATGAAAGGGAAAGGAAGGGAGAACGTCATACAGGGAAAAATCAGAGTAATAAACATTTAATTGCTGCTCTGGCATCCATCAAAGACTCAAAGGATTGTGCCAGGGTAAGTAGAGGTATCTTCTTTGTAATATATATTAAAATACAGGGACTATCAAGATGTTTTTCCTCTCTACCATAGTTCCAGGGAGTGTCCTAATCAAGTGTGCTCACCTTCCTCCCTGAGTTTTTTCAGAGAAGATCTCTGGAGTGGCAGCATTATAAAACAGCAGTATCAGATGCGATGGGAGGATATGAAGGTTCCTGTCTATGCTCCAACATTTCCTTCCTGGGGAAAACTCTTCCCTTCACTGTACCTTGGTCCTCTCTTCTGAGACGCTTCCTACCTCATGGGAGTGTTGTAAGGAAAGAGTCAATGCACTGTCAAAGTGAGCTTTGTTATTTTTATCTCTCCAGGACTTTACCACTGGAGCCCTCTCCTATTCTTACGACAACCCAATTAGGCAGACAGGGCAGAGATTAGACAGTGTGCTATTGTGGCAAGAATACCACAATGGCCTCAGAAGCCTTGATTTCCACAACAATATTATTATCCGCCTTGACAGTTTATGAGGATTGCTGAAGGTCACATAAATCAGTCCAGGAGCTGAGACTTGAATGCAGAAATGTGAATTGGTTTGCAGTTGTTGACTTTCAATGCCCTTTAGAAACCCCCTTCCTGTAAGGTCAATAACTGAGATGAGGAATCAATTCCCTCTAGTAGGGGTTCCCAACCTCAGGGATTGTGGACTGAAGGAGAAGTGAGAAGTTATTTCAAAGCGCCTGTGAATCTATAGATTTTCTGGACATTGTCATACTGATCTTTTTTTATCCAGATTTTATTGGTATGAGGAACTCCCTGTATGAAAGCTCTCTCCCTCAAAGCTGATCTACAGCTTTGCCTGTAACCAGTGATCTTAGAGAGTTGCCTGGAGAGCTAAGAGATGAAGTGATTTATCTAAAGCTACACAGTGCATAGGTATCAGAGACCGAACTTCAAACAGCGTGTTCTCCTAACCCTGAGGCCAACCCTCTGTCTGCTGCACTGACTCTCCTTTGATCTTTCTCAGTTCCAAAAAAATACATAGCACTACTCAGCATAATGAATGACCAAACCTGCCTTGTGTAAACTGAATGAGTGATATGTCTCATATACGTACATAGTATTTCTATTTCAATGTACTGCTGCGATTAATAATAAAATAATATTTCTTTAAAAGTCCTACTGATTTTATTATAATTAGAGAGATGCAAATCAAAACAACTCTGAGGTATCACCTCACACCTAGCAGATTGGCTAACATGACAGCAAAGGAAAGTAATGAATGCTGGAAGGGATGTGGCAAAGTCGGGACATTAATGCATTGCTGGTGGAGTTGTGAATTGATCCAACCATTCTGGAGGGCAATTTGGAACTATGCCCAAAGGGCACTAAAAGACTGTCTGCCCTTTGATCCAGCTATAGCACTGCTGGGTTTGTACCCCAAAGAGATAATAAGGAAAAAGACTTGTACAAGAATATTCATAGCTGTGCTCTTTGTGGTGGCCAAAAATTGGAAAATAAGGGGATGCCCTTCAATTGGGGAATGGCTGAACAAATTGTGGTATATGTTGTGCTACTATTGTGCTAAAAGAATACTAAAATGGAGGAATTCCATGGATACTGGAACAACCTCCAGGAAGTGATGCAGAGCAGAAGGAACAGAACCAGGAAAACATTGTACACAGAGACTGAAACACTGTGGTACAATCAAATGTAATGGACTTCTCCATTAGTGTCAATACAATTTCCCTGAACATTCTGCAGGGATCTAGGAGAAAAAACACTATCCACAAGCAGAGGACAAATTGTGGGAGTAAAAACACCAAAGAAAAGCAGCTGCTTGACTACAGAGGTTGAGGAGACATGATTGAGGTGAGACTCTAAATGAACACCCTAATGCAAATACCAACACCATGGAAATGGGTTCCAATCAAAGATACATGTGATACCCAGTGAAATCGTGAGTTGGCTATGGGAGGGGTGTTGGTAGGAGGGAGGAAAAGAAAATGATCTTTGTTTCTAATGAATAATATTTAAAAATGACCAAATAAAACAATGTTTTAAAGGAGGAAAAAAAAGAAATAAAGATAACATTTCTTTCCTATTCAAGTTCCTGGACCCCCTGAAATTTACCTATTGATCCAGAACCCCTGGATATAATGACCTCTAAGCTCCCTCTCAGCTGTTGTGATCAGTAAGCTAAAGGAGGCAGCCTGATGTGGAGAAGAGAACTCTATCTTTGCATTCAACAAACCTGAATTCCAGTCCTAGCTCTGGTACTTTGCCAAAATGGGCAAGTTTCCCTATCTGTGACATGAAGATCACTAAATACTTATACTTAGAACCTCACAGGCTTTGTGTGAGGAAAATATTTTGTAAACCATAACACTACAGAGCTAATTGAGTCCAGGCTAGCCTACTCACTTATTTGGCCTTGGGCAAGTTTCCTCTTACTGGATTTGGTTCCCCATCTGAAAGACACAGGAGTTGGACCAGATGGTCTTGAAGGTCCCTTTCAACTGAAAAAAACCTACAGTTCCTAGGATGAAGGTCCCGTTTTTTAAGCTCCTAACCAATTGTTGCTCCCCTGACTTGGCTGAAGGTCTTTCATTGTCCATTCTGGCCCACTCCATGTCCCCTCAGCCCCCTACCCAGTGACTTCATAAAGCAACCTTTCTTTAAAAGCACATGATAAAAAGAATATTTAAACAAGTCGCCCAAGCGCATCCTGATGTTGCCTTTAGGTTAAGCCAAAGTTTAAGTGGTTGATCTCTTTCCATAATCTGTCATCCTATATCCATTAACCTCCGTTTCTGCTTCTGCACAAACAAGATTAGCTACGGATCACGGGCTCCAACAAGAAGTCTAAATGAAGTACCTCAAATTAAGTTTGAATTGATTTACATCCTGAATCAATGAACTGGCAAATTTCCTTGTGGGCCTCTGTGCATGCCGAGCTTACAGACAAGCAGAAGGATACACACCTTCCCCTGTTAATTAGAGGAGTGAAATCAAGGCTGAGACCAGCTTTCCTAGGACAGGTTTCAAAGATTTATGTTTTTGAATTCATGATTCCCTAAATCCCTAGCCACTTGTGTGTGTGTGTGTGTGTGTGTGTGTGAGTGAGAGAGAGAGAGAAGGGGAAAGAGAGAGAGAGAGAGAGAGAGAGAGAGAGAGAGAGAGAGAGAGAGAGAGAGAGAGAGAAATCATTCATTGAAAGGTTCATACTTGATCAGAGTTTTAGAGAAGACATGGAGCCAAAAAATATCAAAACTAGATTAGAGATTGAAGGGATCCTAAAAACATCTAGTCCAACCTCTTCAATCTGTAGATGAGGAACTGAGATCTTGACCAAGGAGAGCTAACCAGTGAGTGCTCATTATTCATGTCTCAGTTCTATGTCATATTTCCAGGCTTACTGAGTTTGTGTGCAGGCTAATATCAGTATGGCATTGGGTAAGTCATTTCAACTTTCTAAGTCTTAATTTATCCATCTGTATAATAAAAGGAAAAAACAATACCATTATTGGATCTCTACCCCAAAGAGATCAAAGAAAGAAGAAAATTACCTAAATGGGCAAAAATAGTTAATGCAGTTTTCCTTATAGTTGTAAAGAACTGTAAAATAGAGAAGTGCCTTCAGCTGGGGAATGGATATAATAGAATATCACATAATATAAGAAATGGTTAAAGGGGTCGTTTCAGAGAAATCTGAGAAGACTTGAAAGAACTGATGGAGAGTAAAGTGTGCAGAACCTGCACAACCATTTTACAATGATCACAACATCGGAAAGACAACTTAGAAAGATTAAAAAACTTTAACAGATGTTGTAAACAACCATGATCACAGAGGACTAATAGTAAACCAAGCTTCTCACCTTTGTACAAAGAGCTGGCAGACTCAAGGTATAGAAAAAAATATTACATTTTTGAAGGATTGATAGATAATCAATATTTATTAGGTGTCTGTTATGTGCCAGGCATTATGCTAAAGACTGGAGCTAAAAGAAGAACAAAAGGCAAGCAGTTCCTGCCCTCAAAGACCTTTTAATCTAATGGATCAATGTGGATTTTTTTTTTGCTTGGTTACATCTATTATAGAAATTTTGTTTTTTCTTCTTTTCCCCTGGCCCCAGGGGCAGGGAAGAATTGGAGGAGAGAAAGTAAATGCTTGTTCATTGGGGAAAAAAAATAGACAAAGAGGGTTTGAACTATGTAGTTCCTATCAGTTCTAGAACTCATGAAGCTGTAATAATAACCAAAAAATAGCTCAAAACTTAATAATAATTTCATGTTTACAGATGACTTTTCACATCACTGGGCAGTAGTTTGTACAAGTATCATAAACTTCCTCTTTTTGGGTGGGTGAGGGTAGCAAAAGGAGTCTAGTCATTAGATTCCTAGAGACAACCCCTTCCCCCACCCCCACACTGATTCATTCATGTGCAGAGCTCCTAGGAGGAAACTGCTACTCAATGCAGGTTGCTACTTGTCTCACAACTTCATCATCTTTGACAATTTTCCTGGAAGTATTGAGAAGTTAAGTGACTTATCTGGAGTCAAATGGATAGTATGAGTCAGAGGCAGGACTTGAATACAAGTTGTCCAGACACTATCTACTATACCATGATAGTTTATACCCATTTTATAGGAAATTAAGACTCAAGGAAGTCAAAGTGACTTCATGATAGTAACTATTAACTCTGGGACTTGATAAGCTACTAGATGTCATGGTGGACCTGAATAGAAACTTTTCAGATACTTATTAGATGAATAACCCTGGGCAAGTCATTTAGTCACTTTGTGCCTCTGTTTCCTCATCTATAAAGAGGGAATAATAATAGCACCTACCTCTCAGGGTCATTGTAAAAATCAAATGAGATGAAAGAGCACTTTGCAAAAATCAAATGTTATATAAAAGCTATCATGATTTTAGAAATCTTAGAACCAGAAGAAAGTCATTATTTAGTCCAGAGATTCTTGACCGGGGATCTATAAACTTGATTTTTTAAAAAAATATTTTGATAGCTGCATTTCAACTTTTTTTTTCAATTTCATTTGAATGAATCAATTGCATTTCAATTTATTTCCTTTGTAATCTTGTGCATTTCAGAACCAGATTCTGAGGAGTCCACAGGCTTCATCAAGCTTCCAAGAGGTCCATGACACAAAAGAAGGAAAGAACCCTTGGTCTAATCCAACCACCTTATTTTCAGATGAGGGAATTGAGGCCCCTGTACACTCATGACCTTCGATCTGTGGCTTTCTATTGTAATCTATGACCTTTCCCAGATGCATATGATGTAGGCAGTATTTGTCAAGCGCTTGTTTACCTACCTGTAAACCATTATAATTATGTAAGCGCTGATGATTATTAATTTCTGGGCTGGAAACTATCTTTAGATGTGTATGGTTCATTATGTAAATAGATCAGCCATCTCCTCTTCTTCCCGCTCCCACCCCCAAGGAGGAGTCGGGGGAGACGTGCCATGCAAAATTAAATCAATCACGTTTAAAACCAAAGCGAACTGCCTCCCCTTCTCGGGACCACTGGCTCCATCTTCAAAACGGGAAAGTGAGTTCAGTGAAATGACATCGGGATAAGCATTCTGGATGGGGGCGAGTAAGGAGACACCTCTAACAATTAATTGCCCTCGCCATTAGGAGCTAAGAGAGAAGGCCAGTTTGCAGGAGCTCACAGGCCTGCGCCGTTCAGTCGCTTGGGGTCTAATTGCAAAGATAACACTCGTGGTGAGGCAGCTGGAAGCCAACTCTCCCCTCCTGCTCCCCTCCCCTTTCCCCCACGAAAATGGCTCTGAGCAGTTAAGGCCAATCCCGCGGATGGAGAAAGCTTTCTGACAAGCTTAGCATTCCAGTGACAGTAATTAAGACTCAGGTTTCCACCCAAAGGCTTGATAGCCAGAAGGGGTTGTAAATCAATAGACAACATTTTTATCGCTGAATGAAAATTAATTATTCAGTGTCGAACATGCTTTCTTACACTTAACTGCCTGCCAAACGGTGGCCCTTCTGATGGCGGCTCAATTATCAAGCAGAGGTGGCTCCTCCCCCGCTGATGACTTCAGTCACATTTTTGCCCTGGAGAAGTAGAAGAAAATCAACTGAGGCACTGACTGAAAGGTGAGGGGGCGAGGTTTATAATATTTTAATTTTGTAATTAATTAACTAATTATTTCTAAGGATCTCAGCTCCTCCCTCCCTTCCCCACCCCGTAGAAGACATTGTGGGGAAAATAGCAATGTATGTGTTGATTATATCTTCCGTGTTTCCACTTCTCAATTCATTCTCTGGAGGTGAACATTCACAAGTTATTCTTGAAATATTCCATCTAGGTTGTATATAACATTCTCCTAGTTCTACTCTTTTACCTCCTCATTATCTCACGTAGTTCTTTCCCAGCTTAAATAAAATCGCCTGCTCATCGTTATTTATGGCACTGTAGTATTCCAACACCATTGTGAATCTCAATTTGTTTAGCCATTCCCCAATGGATGGATATCTCTTCAATTTCCAGTTCTTTGCCACCACAAAAAGAGCTCCTATAAATATTTTAGAATATATAGATTCTTTTCCTTTTTTCTGGATCTGCTTGGGAAATAGACCCAGCAATAGTATTGCTAGGTTTAAGAATTTACAGTTTTAAAGCTCCCTGAGAGTAAATTCCAAATTGCTCTCCAAAATAGTTAGATAGCTTTGTAGTTCCAAGAGTGTATTAGTGTCCCCACTTCTCCATATCCTCTCCAACATTTGTCACTTTGCCTTTCTGTCATTTTAGCCCATTTCATGAGTGTGAGATGACAGTTCAAGATTGTTTTGGTTTTCCTTTCCCTTATCAGAAATGATTTAGAGCATTGGGGGGGAAAGGATTGTTTTAAAATAAAAATTTACTATAGACAGTAAGGACTTGTGGAATTATGGAATGTCATAGCTGGAAGAAACTTGGAAACAAATTATCAGATCTGAGAGAGACTTTAGAACAAGAACATAGAACACAGAATTTCAGATATAAAGTGACTTTGGAATATAGGGTATCAGAGCTGGGAGGGTCCTTAGAAAACATAACATTGAACTAGACGAGACTTTAAATCAAAAAGCAGATTGTCAGAAGTGAAAGGTCCTTTTAATCTAGAATATCAGAGCTGGAAGGGACCTTAGGCTAGAGAATATTAAGTGGTCTTAGACAAGAAGTGTCAAACACACTGCCCTTAACACTCCCAATGTGGCAGAAACTAATTAAAATATAATTGGAAACATTTAATAAAATAAGTAAAAATACATTAGAACATAGATAATGTTAATATGTGGTTTTCTAAGTGAACTATGTAGTTTGCAGGCATCCTTATATCCAATTGAGTGCCCTTTCTATTTGTACTTGAGTTTGATACCACTGCCATAGATCACAAGCTAAAAACATACACGTGCTAGAAAGGAATCCAGGGGAAATATATATATATATATATATATATATATATATATATATATATATATATTTATTACCTGATTAGTACATAGAAGACAAAATAGTTCTAAGATGAACCTTGGAATATAGAACATAGAATGTTAACTCTGGAAGCAACCTCAGAATGCAGAATATTGACAGAAGTCTTAGGAATACAATTCATCCTTTTAATAGTACAAAGGAAGGGAGATAATTTTCCAAGGTCACACAACTGGTTAATCACAGAGTGAAGAATAGATCATTGCTCTCTCTTAGGCCAGTTCTCTTTCTATTAGCTGTAAAGACAAAGCATTTCCAATTGTAATTTTACTGGGTGTAGAAACTCATGAAAGATTTAGATGAATAATAAATGAAGAATTAAAATTAAATTGCCTTGTAATTAAATGAGAAGAGAACCTGGACTAGTGCATGATTTATACCCAGCAATGTACAGAATAGATGTCAGAAAAACAACTTCTAATGAGAGAATATTATGTAATATTAAATAAATCCCTTATCCATTCTGAGTCTCAGATCCTCATCTGTAAAAAATGAGGAAGTTGGATTGGGTAGCTGCAAATTTTCCTTCTGACAGTCTGACAAATTTTCCTTCTGACAGACAGCTCTGACAGTCTATGAGTCTGTGATTCTATAGGTCACTCTATTCTCCCAGAAATAAGGCCTGGTTAGAGATCCTATCTGGGTCTGTTGTTTTGATGAAGAATTTCTTAATTAACATTGTGAAGAATTTCTTAATTAACATTGTTATAAGTAAGCAGTAAAGATTTGTCTAGATTTATTCAAAATTTTCAGTTGAAAGAGAAAAAGAAAAGCCTTGGGCTTGAAGCAAGGATTCCTAGGATCAAGTTCTGGCTCTGACACTACCTGTATGACCTTCAACAAAATGCTTTGTCTTCTTGAAATGGAACAGGAAAGGTGGAATGAACTAGCATCACTAGGTGTTCTTCAAAGGTGTCTGGGGTCTTCCAGGAGGACTACCATCTCTGATGTGAGTGCTTGCTGAGCTCTTTTCAGAGCTGCTCATTCCCCTTTAGTGTCCAACTCTCCCCCAACTCTCCCCTATGACTCCTAGTAGTTGTGACATATATAGCAGATACACCTTGGTAAAAATGTCTTGTCAGATGGGCTAAAACAAATTGAGGGGAACCAACAAGCTTCAGACCTAGCAGTGAGTTGGGAGGATGTCTATCCCAATCATGCAAAGATTTCCCTGCTGGAATGGTCAGAAGAGAACAATGTGTTCCAACTGTGAAGCAGGCACTGTGCAGTGCTTAGAGCTTGGTCAGACATGGAAGAAGTCAGTGGTATCCACTGCATCCCAAGCTGTCACCAGTTGTCTTGATTTTTGTCTTGCTACTGGACTTTGATGATTCTATACGAGAGAGTGAGGCTGACGACTTTGTCCAATTCTTCCTTATTTAACTCTAGTTCACTCGCAAGTCAAGACATCAACCTATGAAGAGATTGGTTCTCTTCAAAAGATAAAGGACAAACAACAAGATTTCTTCCAGCTCTAACATTTGACATTGACTTCTTCATGCTTAGCACTCTATTAGTCTCCTTGGGTAATTATCTTCTTTAATCTCAAGCTGAAAGTGACCTGTCCTTTCTCAAAATTTTCTGGAGTGCTGGATCTGTCCCTTATCTTTGTTGAAATTGTGTCATAGTTACTTGTGTACATTGAATGTCTCCTTTCTCCTTGAAGGAGCTATTATTTCTATTATTATTATTATTGCTATTTCTATTATTATTCCCACTTTACAGATGAGGAAACTGAGACAAACAGAGGTTAAGTGACTTGCCTGAGGTCACACAGTTAGGGAAACATCTGAGGCTAGATGTGGACTCAGACCTTCCTGACTCCAGAGTGAACATTCTAACTAACCACTGGATAATCTAGCTGCCATTATTAGAATTTAAGATCACAGTGAGTAGGGATTGTTTCATTCTTTATCCTCCTCTCCCCTGCGTATTCCTAACAAAAATTTGATACTTAATGAATGCTTATTTGTTGGTTGATTGATTAAATGCTCTGGGCATCAGCTTCCACATGTATAAAAAGTATATTTGATGGCCCCTGCAATCCCTTTCAGGACTAGGTCTATGATCCTATAATGACCATAATTAAATAGAAAGTTACAGGTTCTAGAAGGAACTACAAAGGTTATGAGTATAATATGAGTATACCAGGCAGTAGAGAGCCTATATACAGGAAGAATGATCTTTGAGAGTTTAAATCTGATCCCAAACACTAGCTATGTGGCCCCAGCCAAGTCACTTCATCCTATTTGCCTCAGTTTCTTCAAATGAGCTAGAGAAGGAAATGGCAATCTACTCCAGTATCTTTTCCAAGAAATTCCCAAATGGGGTCATGAAGAGTCATATGTGACTAAAAAAATGGCTGAACAACAACATGAGCATAGAATGAATCAAGCTAAGGGATGCATAATAAAATAATAATAATAGTAGTATTTATATGACACCCTATTCTGTGTCAGGAGCCATGCTAAGCCCTTTACAAATTTTTTTTGTAAATTTGTCTCATTTGATCCTTACAACAACCCTATAAGGCAGGTACAGTATTATTATGATTTCCACTTTATAGAGGAAGAAAGCAAGGCAGGTAGGCAGAGATGCCCAGATTGGATCATAATTCAGGACTTCCTGACTCTAGACCTAATTCTCTGTCCATAAAAGGCAAAGTGTAGGGAGCTAGGGGAAGTGATAGGCCTGTTTTACCTTACTGGCTAGAACACTTCTGGAACAGGGGCAGTTAGATAGCACAGTAGATTGAAAGTCAGGTCTAGAGATGAGTGATCCTGGGTTCAAATTTGGCCTCAGATACGTCCTATCTGTATGACTCTGGACAAGTCACTTAACTCTGATTGCCTAGCCCTTGCCACTCTTTTGTCTTAGAATCCATATTAAGACAGAAAATAAAATCGATTTAAAAATATACAGACCCACCTGGAGCAATGTTCATTTCTGAAGACCAGATTTTTGGATAAAACATGGGTTAGTTAGTTAGAGAATCACCAGAGTAAGTCTGCCAAGATGGTGAAGGGGCTTAAGATCATGAAGTAGGAGGAGAGTTGAAGAGAATGTGGGATGTTGGGCTTGAAGAGGAGATGACGTGGTTGGGGAGTGAGAGGTGGGTATGGACTTCTCTTAGAAAAATTCTCCTTGCCCTAAAGGGCAGAGCTGAAAACAAAGGATAAAAATTTTATAATTGGTTCCATTTAGGCTGGATGTCAGGGAACAATTCTCAACAATTACAAGTATTCAAAAGTGGAGCAGGTGAGGGATCTTACCACCAGGAGAAGTGTAGAATGGTCAGCGTCTAGAATGGAATCACTCTCTGGCTCAGATTTAGAGAAAGTAGGTTTGAGGCACAACTCTGCTATGTACGATGTGACCTTGGACCAGTCTCTTCTCTCTGGGATTCAGTTTCTTCATCTACAAATTGAAAGGGTGGAAAAAGATGGTCTCTTCGATCTCTTCCAGACCTTTCGTGACTTGGCGGGGAGAATTACAGATGGTGCCCTAGGTGGAATCAGGAAGGGATGTGGCCTGGATTTCCAGCAGCTGCTCTGCAATTCTCTGCAGGGACTCAGTGGGCCAGAAAGAGATATGATTTACCACGTGTGTCTCTGTGTGTGCCAGCGGGCCCAGCTGTGCCAAGACAGCCTCACAGCAAATACCCTCAGGTGGAATGTGGCATTCAGAATTTCAGCCTGGGGATCTCTATACCCCATCCCTACCCCAACACCGTGGCCTGTCTGCCCATCATGATAGGGTTAGAACACTGATGGAGCCCCCACCATATTTGGAGTACCAGGACATCACAGACCCAAGTTAGCTAACAGAGTTGAGTGACACTTTGGTGCTGTTAGATTCAGAACTCATTTCATATGTGAGAAGGGGAACTAGGAGGTCAGAGGAAGCTTGATGGACAAGCGAATTAGGTATAGTGCTTTGAATGTGCACCAAAGACTTAAGCACAAAATCACCATGCAGAATGAACCAAAATCTCCCCATAAGGTTATTCCTTGGCATTTATATTTTGCCTTAGCATAGTCCCTGGCAAAACATAGGTTCTTAATCAATAAATGCTCATTAGTAGTCTTTCTCACTGATCCTCATCATAATTCTATGACATTGCTTGGCCATATGATTCCCATTTTACAGATAAGGAAAGTGAGGTTTTAGAGAGGAAAAGAGGCTTGAGAATCCTAATCTTTATTTCTGACCATTAGATTTTTACAATGCATCACCCTGAGAAATAGGGAAACCAATTAAAATAGCAGTGCATATGCCATAAATCCAAATAAAACAATAAACAAAAATCATTTATCTAGCAATATTGTTGTTAAGAGAAAAAAGGATTCTTCAAATGTTTCCCCTTTGTACTCCTTCCCTCATTTGCTCTCCTCTCATCACTTCTAAGGTCTAAATGATCATGGTTTTTTTTTTTTTCCTTAAGGTAGGATAGAGACTGAGAAAAGGTCAGAAAGAGAGAGATGAAGGAGACTCAATTCTTCAACTAGGAAATTGGGTTGGGTAGCCTACTGTGTTCTAAGCTCTGATATTCTATATTCTAAGTCCTAAAGTCCCTCTCATCTCTTAACAATTTGTGATCTGTTTTCTAATATTTCTTCCTGGACTAACATGCTAGAGTGAGTACTCTAGGTTCTCGTCAAGCTGTGGCATTTTAGGATCTAGGTACTAAAGTTCCTTAAAGCTCCATCTTCCTTTGCTTTAAATTCACTAAGATTAAGCTCTGGATATTATTATTTCCCCTTCCAGTTATGGCAGGTATTGAATAAATAATAGCATTTTATCTGTAAGCTCCTCTATATGAGCATCTCTCAAAGTTTAGTTTTTACAAAGTGATTATGTCTATATAGACACCCTTTGATGACTATAAACACATGCATACACACTTACCATATTTTTGAAGATCCCTTGAGATCGAGTTGATGGAGTATGGGAGCTAGCATTCTGCTAAAAAGATTTTATTGATCTGTGAAAAAGAGAGGTCAAAAAAATTTTTAACTCAAACCGATAAAACACTAAAATCTATAAACCTCAAGTTTCCGTGCTCCAGAGTGACATGCAATCGGTACTGTGGTTTCACCCATCATGGTCAATATGGTTCCATTAAGGAGGGTTTGCCCATCAAAGTGACCCTCTGCCCTCAGCTCTGGGCCCACCTCAGTCCTCGATGGCCAGATTAATATGAATTTTCGCCCCTTGCTCTGGCATTTTAATTCTCTGTCCATTAGGATCACATTGCTTCTCGATCAGCCTGTTCTATTGATTGGAAAACTAATGCGCAGGCCCTCTGCCCACACCAAGTGGCCGAGGTCAGCAGGGGACATGGACAACAACTTCTGTTGGGTCCAGGGGACAATGGCCCCTAATGAGTCTTCCTCCCCCCAGTCCTTCTACACAATTTCTGAACTCAAAATCTAGTGGCCAGAGTACTGGAAAGTACAGGAAAAAGTTGGAAAATATACTGGTAATTTGTTTGAAGACATAATTGTCCTTAATAACAAAATAATCACACTGATGCTTGTATACCTTACATATCAATAGAATGTTGCAGTTTCCATAGTACTTTATGGTTATTAGCTCAATTGAACATCACAGCAAAACTACTAGGGAAGCACCCCCAGAGACACTCAGTAAAAGTTCACTGAAGCTGAGACTGATTCATTCATTAATATGCATTTATTAAGTACCCAAAGTGAGCAGAATACTGTGCTATAGACTGGACAAGATATCAAGTGTTATATGGTGGAAATAGTGCTTAGTTTAGAGTCAGGAACCCTGGATTAAAATCCCAGCTTTGCCACCTACTTCTCTAAGGGATCATGGACAGTGCACTTGCCTCGGTTTCCACACCTATAATATGAGGGAGTTCGACCAGATGGTTTTGATGTCCCTTCTAACTCTGACTAAAAAGTCTCAGAGAAAATGTAGTCCCCGTTCTCCTATAGCTCCTAGACTAGCAGAGGTACAAGATACAAACCTTATTAACTATGGTATACACAATTACAAAAATGCTTTAAAGAAACTATTGTGCTATAAGAAATGATAAACAAGATGATCACAAAAAATACTTGTAAAGATTTTTATGAAGTGATGCAGGATAAAGGGAGAAAAACAAGGAAAATGGACACAGTGACAATAATAATGTATGATGATCAGTTGTGAAAGACTTAACTATTATCAACAAGGCAAAGATCCAGGACAGCTCCAGAGGGCTTATGACATAACATCCACCACCAACAAATAAAGTCCAAATGCAGATTGAAGCTTGCCATTCTCCACTTTGTTTCTTCCATGAATTTTTCTCTAGTATAAGCATTATATGTCTTGTTTCATAATATGTAGAACAGGAAAATATGTACTATAGGATTATATATGTTATATGATATACTTTCTTGGGGAGGAGGGAGGAAGAGGAGGGAAATTAAAAAATAAAAGAATGAAACAGATTTCTGGACAGAACTAATGTGAGAATTTATTTCTCTTCAATAAGAGAAATCTTAAGCCTATCTTTGGTCATAGCTAAAGTGAAAACTTGTTTCTCTTGGGAATTATAATTCATTACATATTAATAACAAATCATATGTATATGTTATTATGCTATATATTAGATTATGTTATATATTTTAAGAAAAAATTTTAATGAGACATAAACCAACATCCTATATATCTCTTTAGGAATTAGGGAATTAAGGATTAGCGATGATTTCATAGAAGTGTAAGGGTTAAAATAGGGGTTTTGACAAAATAAGAGAGCAGCTTTTAATGATTTAAGTTTTACTGAGAATATAGTAAAGTTGCAAACTAATATTATCTCTTTAAGCCAGAGAAAAGGAAACTTCTAGCAGTTTTTAACAATTAACAATTTAGTTTAACTAAAATAGAGATAGTAAAATGAATATAGTAAAGGAGGGAAATATAGGAAAGAGGCAGAGAAAGAAATTTCCTAATGTCTATACTAGTTATCCTAAAACTGTCTATAACTACCTATAACTACTGCTAATAAGAACTACCCCACAAAGTTCCAACCCAAACCACCCAATCAGAACCAACCCAATCAGTGTTTAATCAAACCCCAATTAGGTCTGTCAACAAAGACAAGCCACCTTCCAAAAAGTTCAAGGAAGAGGAAAAAAATCTAACAGCCCAAACCAAAAACCAAAAACCCAAAAAGCAAAAAAACCTCTAAAGGTTAAAGCCAAAAGCCCTCTCAGTAAGCTCAGACCTGCCTTTATATTCTAGCAACCAAACACCAGCTACCAATTAATCACCAACCCACACCACCAGCAACCAACCCCAATGACTTACTTATACCTAGTGGCCAACTTCCTCAAAACTGCCAACCCTCATTGTCAGCAACTCACCAAGCAACTGATGCTCACCCAGCAACTGATGCTCTCCCAGTAGGGGGCTCCCAGGTTCCTACTTCCTGTCACTATAGGCTGGTTAAACCGTACACATCTCTATGGTAAGAGGACCTCCAGGTCCCCTGTTAAATTAAAAAAGAGTAAAGAATTCCCTTTTACAGAGGAAATGATATTTGATTTAATCACACACAGAGAGATACTGGCCTTGGTAAGGAATACGTATGCTTCATCTTCTGGGACTAAATTATAGGCTCAGTTCTAAAGCTAGAAGAGAGTGTCATTTTTTAAAGGTTGATGGTACTGAATTCCAGGGAGATCAAGGTCAGACAACTAGGAGGCATGCAAAGAAAGATTTGGATCCAGGCCCTTTTATTCTAGACCTTCTTTCGATCTAAGTCCTCTTTTTCTTGTACCATGATATTGATAGGAAAGAAAAAGTAAAAGGTAGATGATAATCATAAAAAGGTTTAATTAATAGAGAAGAACTGAGGTCACTCACTTTAGATGGTCACTATCATCTCCATGAAGATGAAGAAGTTAAGGCCTTTGCTATAATTATGGGCATGATAGAGGCAGTTTAGGGGGACTGAAGATGTAGGGTAAAGTTTGGAATAAGATAAGGTAAGGAAGAAGAAAAAGGCTCAGGGATGATTGAGTGGAACTGTTGAATACTTCATAAAAAATAAACTGGGTCATTTTAGCTACATGAAACTTAAAATGCTTTTTTTTTCTTCAAATAAAACAAGGATAATTGGATCAAGGGAATATATAAGTCTTTCATAGATGGTCATTGAACAATATTGCTATTACTGTGTACAATGTTCTCCTAGTTCTGCTTATTTCACTCTGATTCAATTCTTGTAGGTCTTTCCAGAATTTTTTCTTAAATAATCTCTTATAGCCCAATAGTATTCTCTCACCATCATATATCACAGTTTGTTCAGTCATTCCCCAGTTGATGAACATCTTCTCAGTATCCAGTTCTTTGTCACCACAAAGAGAGCTTCTATAAATATTTTTGTACATGTAAGTCCTTTCCCCCTGTAGTAAGGGATTTCTAGCAGGTCAAGCTGACAGCATGAGGCCCTGCAGACCAACATTCCACTCAGAACTCCTGGAAACTGGGACTGGAGACAGAGCAGTTGCAGAAAGTGGTTGCTGAACTCTGGAAGAGTGAGGCTGCTTTCCTCTAGCAGTCAAGAGAGCCCAGGAGTGCTATCTGGTTATTCCTGGGGTGGATCCAGAGAGCCAGTGATCACTTTTCCTTGGGGCTTCCTTGTTTCCTCCCTGTCCTTGCTACTGAAACTGGTGCTACTGCTGTGGAGAAGATTTCACTGGGATTGCCGCTTGACCCAAAGGAGGACTCCAGTGTTGTGAGAATCTTTAGCCCATTTGTCCCTGGCCCTGTTCCTAACAAAACCCCCTTAACCTTAAGTATTACTTTAGAGATTTAGTTTAGAATAGTTATAGAAGTATAAGGGGTTTAATCTCTAAGTGGGTTATAAATTAACTATTCCCTGAAACCTTTTCCCTTTCTCCTTTTAAATAAACTGTTCATAGATAGATAGATAGATAGATAGATAGATAGATAGATAGATAGATAGATAGATAATTTAAATCCTTCCTTTAACCCTTCCCATAACACCCCACACACCCTTTTAAAAAATATCTTTGGGATACAGACCTAGTAGTGATATTATAGGATCAAAGTGTATGCACAGTTTTATAGCCCTTTTGGATATAGTTCCAAATTGTCCAGAAGGGTTGTATCAGTTCACAATTCCTCCAACAGTTACATTAGTGTCCCAATTTTGCCATATCCCCTCCAACATTTAGCATTTCCTTTATTATCATATTGGACAAACGGATAAGTAAAAGGTGATATCTCAGTGTTGTTTAAATTTGCATTTCTCTAATCAAAAATGATCTAGAATATTTTTCATATGTTTATTGATAGTTTTGCTTTCTTGATCTGAAAAGACTTGTTCATATCCTTTCACCATTTTTCAATTAGGGAAAGACTTGTATTCTCATAAATTTGAATTAGTTCTCTATATATTTAAGAAGAGACCTTTATCAGAGAAATTTGATGCAGAAAGTTTCCCTAGTTTATTTTTTCCTCTAATATCAGTTAAATTGATTTTGTTTGTATAAAAAAATTATAATTTAGTATAATCAAAATTATTTTATTTCTCATAATGTTTTCTATCTCACATTTGGTCATAAATTCATCCCTTCTCCATAGATATTATAGGTAATCTATTCTATGCTTCCCTAATTTGCTTATGGTATCGCCCTTTATGTCTAAATTATATACTCATTTTGATCTTATATTAGCATAGAGCAGTGAGGGTGGGTGATGTTTTCAGATGTATATGAGAGAGGAAGAGGAGCAGCCCAGCCCCACATTCCTCTGGCTTTCTAGTAACAAACTCTGGTGAACTCTGTGCTAGGTCAACAGCAGGCATGCCCACAGAGAGGGCTCTAAATGCCCCCCTCTGGTGTGTGTGCCATAAGTTCACCACCACAGATATAGGGTGTGAAATATTGGTCTATACTTAATTTCTGCTGGTTTCCACTTTTTCCAGAGGTTTTTGTCAAAATTGAGTTCTTATCCCAAAATCTGGAATCTTTGGGTTTATCAAATGCTAGATGCTGTGTGTCTGATGGATTCCATTGGTCCATTCTAATACATAGCCAGTACCAGATTACTTTATGGTACAGTTTGAAATCTGGCACTGCTAGATGGCACTGGCACCTTCCTTTACATTTTTTCACTAATTCCCTTGATGTTCTTGATCTTTTTGTCTTTGTCTTCCAGATGAATTTTGTTTTTATTTTCTACTTCCATAAAATAATTTTTGGTTATGTAGCTGGTGTGGCCCTAGGTAACTAGATTAACTTAGTAGAATTGCCATTTTTATTATATTAGCTCGGCCTGCTCATGAGCAATTAATATTTCTCCAATTATTTCAGTCTTACTTTATTTGCATGAAAAAAAGTTTTGTAAATGTGTTCAAATAATTCCTGTATTTTTCTTGGCAAGTAGATTTCCAGGTATTTTATATTGTCTAGAGTTATTTTAGATGGAATTTCTCTTTCTTTCTCTTGCTGCTGATCTTTGTTTGTAATATGTAGAAATAATGATGATTTGTGTGGACTCATTTTACATCCTGAAACTTCATTTAAGTTATTATTTTGACTAGATTTTTAGTTCACTCCCTAGGACTCTCCAAATATACCATCAAAACATCTGCAAAAAGTGATACTTTAGTTTTCTCATTGCCTACTTTAATTCCTTCAATTTCTTTTGCTTCTCATTGCTAAAGCTAGCATTTCTAGTGCAATATTAAAGAATAGTTGTGATAATGGACATTCCTGCTTCATCCTTGTTCTTATTGGGAAAGCTCCTAGCTTACTCCCATTGTAAATGATACTTGTTGATAGTTTTAAACTTATCATGTTAACGAAGGGTCTATTTATTTGTATGCTTTCTAGTATTTTTAAAATGAGTGGGTGTTATATTTTGTCAGTGGCTTTTTCTGCATCTATTGATATAATCATGTGATTTCTGTTAGTTTGGAAGGGTCTATTTATTTGTATGCTTTCTAGTATTTTTAAAATGAGTGGGTGTTATATTTTGTCAGTGGCTTTTTCTGCATCTATTGATATAATCATGTGATTTCTGTTAGTTTTGTTATTGAGATGGTCAATTATACTAATAGTTTTCCTAATATTAATCCAGCCCTGTATTATTCCTGGTATGTATCCCACCTGGTCATAGTGAATTTTTGCTTTAGCTGTGTCTGAGATCATGATCGCCACTCCTGTTTTTTTTTTTTACTTCAGCTGAAGCACAATAAACTCCCCTCCAGCCTATTTTTTTTTTACCCTATGTGTTTCCCTGCCTCAGATGTGTTTCTTGTAAACAACATATCATGGGAATTTTGTTTTTTAATCCACTCTGCTATTACTTCTGTTTTATGGGTGAGTTCATCCCATTCATATTCACAGTTATGATTACTGTTTATTCCCCTCCATCTTACTTTCACTTTTTGAGCCTGATCTTTCTCTCTCCTTTCACTCTGTCCCCCCTCATAAGTGCTTGGCTTTTAATCATGCCTCCCTCTTGTTGCCATTCAGTTGTTTGAGTCATGCTGGACTCTTCGTGACCCCATTTGGGGTTTTCTTGGTAAAGATACTGGAGTGGTTTGCCATTTTTTTTCTCCAGCTCATTTTACAGGTGAGGAACTGAGGCAAACAAGGTTAAGTGACTTTTCCAGAGTCACACAGCTAAGTGTTTGAAGCCCGATTTGAACTAAGGAAGACAAGTCTTTTTCACTATAGACCCAGCACTCTATCTAGCTGTCCAAATTTCCCATATATAATAAAAATGATTGTTAATTTTAACAAGGAATGAATTGAGTACTACGTCATATTGAGGCCCTTTCCAACTCTCAAATTCTATGATTCTCTGATTGACCAGGGGTCATACAGGAGTAGTAAATGTCAAAGCTGACACAAATGCAGATCTCTCAGGATTCCAGTTCAGACCTCTTTCCTCCATATTTCAGGATGCTGAGTCTGTATTTTCCAAGAGACACATTGAATTCTTCTCTTTGAAACAAACCAAAGGGAGACTTGGAAAGTCACTCTGATAGTTAGAGGAAAGCATTTAACAAGCACTAACTATGTGTCTAGTACTGTGCCATGAATAGAAATACAACTGAAAAGAAAGATGGTCCTGCCTTCATGATGCTTACATTCCAATGGGGAAAGACAAAATGTAAAAGGCAGGTGAAAATGGGCAGGGAGAAGGGAATGCAAAGGAACCTGAACAGAAACATGGTTGAGGAAACCTTAGGTACAGTCTGGAGAGAAAATGAGATATGTTTGACCTGCTATAGTTCTTGAGGGAATGTACAACAAGAGGAGAAACTTCAGGGACAGAAGGTATTTCCAATGAGCAGATTGTAGGACTGGAACAAAACTTCATTATGAAAAACTGATTCATAGTAAAAATCATGTATGTGTTCCAGAGAGGAATGAGGTAAAAATCTACCGTTTTCAAGAAAAAATATTAATGAATGGACTACCAAAAGTAAGAAACTCAAGACTAGCCTGTGTTATTAGAAAGGCACATGAACTTCCCATTAAGCATATCCTGGTGGTGCAAATGGTCCATGCTTCCTACAGAAAAGGACTAGAATGAGCTTCGCAGTGGGCTGTCCCAGCAAGGTTTGCGATTCATTAAGCCTCTTTCTCCAGTGTATTTGTAAGAAGATACCTCTCTCATCCCAGAGGGGAATGAAAGAATGAAGAGACAGCAAGATAGGGGAAGCTGTTTCTTTGATCCCCTCTCAAAAAGAGATGCAGCCGTTCATCTTCCCGTCTAAAGCCAGAACACACTGCAGAAGGGAATTGCTAAATGGCACTCATCTTGTGGCAACGCTGTCAACTCCTGAAAATTCCTTTCTCAATTGGGACCCTCAAGAAAAGTGCAATTCCTCAGGTTACCTCAACAGACCTCTTATGGCATTGCTCAGAATTGGAAAGAGGTACAGTTCTGCCAATGCAGGATAGGTAACACTGGAACTGGGGCAATTTTCAGGATTTTAGGATTCAGAGTTGGAAAGGACCTCTAAGATTCCCCCTGAATTTTATAAATGAAGAAACTGAGATAAAGGGTAGTTATATGACTTTCCTAAGGTCATTGAGAGACAGGCACCAAAATTGTGTCCCCTGATTCCCAGTTCAGTGCTTTCTAGAGTGCTGCATCAATTCAATTCAGTCAGTATTTAACTACTACCTACTAGAGGAAGAAACAAAGTGGTCTCTGCACAGAACCCAAGTAGAAGTGATTATCCTGGTGGACCATCCATACTGATTAGGGACACTCCCCTTTTAGCTTTATTTGCCCACTTTCCTGTGTAAATAAACTTGACCTCTGATGACTCCCATAAGAAATATTGACAAGACAATCTTGCCTAAAGACAGTAGTCAATATACACAGACTTGTCAAAGATGTATAGGTTCACATCCTAAAAAGATCTGGAGCACACACCACACTGAATAAAACATTATACCTTTACTGTGCTCAGCCAAGAAATAGCAAGAAAGAAACAACAAAAAAGATGACAATAACAGCCTCAAAGCAGCCAAATTTTTATGTCAAAATCCATGCTCCAAAATACATGAATTTTATTCATAAGCAAGATACCTAAAATCTTCACTTAGAACCAAACCATCCTTTTTCAACACACAATTCTAGCAAATATTGTCATCTGGCTTCCCATTCCACAGCCAATTACATCCACAACAGTAGACTGACAGTGGGGAGAAATGACAATTTAGGTAAGGGTCAAAAAAAGTATAAAAAAACAAATGATTACTGAAAAAAGCCAACACTCTGAGGCCATTCAGTGAAGGGGCAGACAGTCTTGCTTACCTCAACAGCACAGGAACTTACATTCTTGTGTAACTCAAACCCCAAAGTTCACCGAGATGGAATCTCTCCCCAGACTAGAAGATCAATGTATACCTGCATGAGGGGCAGAGTTGGCAATCAGTATTGGGCAAGAAGAGAGATGATTTCTTCAGTCTCTTTGGGTTCTTCTGGCTTCCTTTTTTAATAAAGATAAGAAATCCCAATTTTAATTCAAGTTGTTGAAGGGGGGGAAAGACAGGGAAGATGTCAACATGAGAAGAGATGGCAGTCTCAATCATGTCCCTATCCCTAGCTTGCTACATTAGAAACTTCAGAGAATTTCCCTTTGTGTGAGATCTGGGACTTTCTCTGAGGTGAGTTGAGTTACTTTGCTTTTCATGAGAAAGCTCTTTCATTCTGTATTGGCTACTATGTATTCTTAGATGCATGCTTGCATTTCTGTTTTTACTATCAACTTAGATAAAAGGGATTCTTGGCAATCTACTATATGTGCTCATCGTGAAACTCATTAAGGAGTAATGACAGATTACATTAAAACTTAAAATCATATCCCCCCAGACCAAAAAAATAACAAATTATTTACTTATTTAATTAATTAATAAACTAATAAAAATACAAGGGTATCAATAGATATAATTCTAGCTTGATACTCTCTGTCTGAGGAGAGCATACTAATTGGTACTCATCAAGGAGTCGCTTGTGATGTATTCATTCTGCCCTGCCTGCAAAGAAATTGATATAGCTTTGATACGTGTGGGGGGATAAAATTGCTACACCGGTAAAATGACTAATATTAGCAATGAGCACACTGAATCATTAAGATGGCATTAAATTATGTTCAGTGTACTCTTATTCAAGGTTCTTAGTTCCAACATCCCAACAGCAACTTTGCTGCATTTGGGGCAGCTTAGTGCCACAGTGTATAGAACCAGAGCTTGGATCAGGAAGACTTCTCTCCCTGAGTTCAAATCTGACCTCGGACACTTGCTAATTATGTAACCCTGGACAGATCACCTAACCTTATTTACCTCAGTTTCTTAATATGTAATATGAGCTAGAGAAAGAAATGGCAAGCCACTCCAATGTTTGCCAAGAAAATCCCAAATGGGATCACAAAGAATCAGACATGACTAAAACAACTGAACAATAATAAAATGCAGGCATCTATGTTTGTCTGAAAAATGATAATGCCTTGACAAGCTCTTCTGAATGAGTCAAATGTTGAAATCACAATGGTACAAGTAAATAAATGCTATGTACTAAACAAAAATATTCCTTAAGATCTAGAGACCCTTGGGGGCATCTGGGTAGCTCAGTGAATTGAGAGCCATGGCTAGAGATGGGAGGTCCTAGGTTCAAATCTGGCCTCAGAAACTTCTCAGCTGTGTGACTTTGGGCAAGTCATTTAACCCCCATTGCCTAGCCCTTACCACTCTTCTGCCTTGGAACCAATATACAGTATTGATTCCAAGACGGAAGGTGAGAGTTTTTTTTTTTTTAAAGAGCTAGAGACCCTTATCTTAGAGGTTAAATAGTTTGAGAAAGATCTCCTCCAATTTGTGTGTGTACATGCTGATTACTAACAGGATAAATCAAGAACTGATAAGTAGAAACATTCAAGACATAATTTTATGTATACTTCTCTCTCTCTCTTTGTCAAATGATGTCTTCTGTAGTGTGAGAAAGGGAAGAAGGGATGGAAATACTTGGGAATTGTAATATGACAAACAAATAAATAATTTAAAACTGAAAACAATGTGAAGTTTCAGAAATCCTGGAAAACTTGGCTTTCCAGAAAATCCCACTGGCCTCCTAAACGAGATAGATCTTGGGTGAATCAGTACCTTCTCAGGATCTCAGTTTCCTCCTCTTCAAGATTTGGTTTGGCCTAACCCTAAAATTTTTTCTCACATTACTCCTTTCCACATAGTTCCAGTTAATTTAAGTGACTTTTTGTCTCTGGCAGGTGTGTTCTATAACTTTGCGCATAGTGATTTCCTCTATCTGAAATATTTTTTCCCATCTTCACTGACTGTATTACACCAACTTGTATTAAAGCTCAACCTAGGGGACATCTAGGTGGCTCAGTGGATGCCCAACCTGGAGTCAGGAGTTCAAATTTGACCTCAGATATTTCCTAGCTGTGTGACCCTGGGCAAATCACTTAACTCAATTACCTGACTCTTGCCACTCTTCTGTCTTAGAATTAATACTGAGGCAAGTCAAGGGGTTAAAAAAACTCAAGTATTTGAAGAAGGAGAACTTCCATTCACCTCAAAGGTAGCAGAAGAGACTTTGTGGAGGAAATGACCTCAAACTGGACCTTGAAGAAAAGAATAGGTAGAGGCAGCAATGTGTGTATTTGCTCCAAAAGGAGAGGACAGGCATTGTGAGCTCTCAAAATCCAAAGAGGGTAAGGCAATGTTATTGTGCCTGTTTCAGAATCTTTAATATGAATTATCCTACTTAAGATCCAAGACATCATTTTGGAGAAAAGTTCTACAGTTGACTGTCACTAACTAGCTATTTGACTACAGATCAGTCTCTGGGTGTCTTTCACTTGATTACAGAAGGAAGGAATTTACCTGGATTGTTTCTAGTGACCTTACCTACCAGCTGTAAGATTTTGTGACTAACTATCCTCATCTGGGAGGCTATAAGGTTTGATTTGTTTACAATCAAATCCCACCAGGAGGATGTGCAGAAATCAGAGGTGTGTACATTTGTCATTGGAACAAAAATGCAGTGTCCTTTTCATTACCTAATTCCAGATCTCAATATGTATGGTCAATCCAAACCAAGATGAATCACTAATATCTTTTTATGAGGATGCATATAATTGCAGTTAGAAAAGGAAGATACCTCTGAGACTATCGAAGCCAAAACTATTGTGTTATAGATGAGGAAACTGAGGCCCAGGAAGAGATTTACCTAAGGTAGTAATTAGCAGATGTGCTAGTTAGTGCTCTTTCCACTACACCATCATGCTAATATTTGGCTTAGCTCTTATTAGATTTTTTTACCTCCAGATTAGAATATAAGCTCTATGAGGGCAAGTACTTTGTTTTCTAAACTTTGCATATTCTCACAGAGGTATTTAATAATGCTCAACATGATCTGGGATAGTTTTTACACAGATGGAGCCCTTTATGAAAAATAGAAAGAAAACTTTTTTCCCCACTCAGCATCAAGTCTGTGTGGAAAATCTCATGACAGATCTCTATGACTGCAAAGCATAGGTCTATGACAGCTGCTGTTTCACAATCAATAGATCAATACGTCATTGGAAACCCTCCAAGGAATCTTAAAATACCTATTGTTCCTCTCTCATTGCAGAATTAAGTGTAAGGGTGGTTGTTTGTGTTGTAATGAGGGCTGTTATAGATCTCTGATTACAAGCTGCTTACTAAATCTAAAATTCACTGGAGAATTCACAGCCTGGTTTCCCTGGGTTCAACCAAGGAGTTAAAGGCTGTCCCAAATGGAGCATTAGTTTTCCATAGTCATTTTGATCAAAAGGTCATAAAAGGTTAGAGGGGCAGCATCTGTCCCAGCCTTTTCCTCCTCTCCATTCCCACTGCCATTACTCTAGTTCAAACTCTCATTACCACTTTTCTGGCTCTCTTTGTACCATTCAAAGGGCTCCCTTTATTCCTCTCTCTTGCCTCTTGAGAGGCAGATTGGCCAGGAAATTGGGATTTGACCAGTTTGGAAGGTCAGGAAGTCCTTGGTTAGAATTCTTTCTCAGGGGGTAGGTAGGTGGCTCAGTGGATTGAGAGCCAGGCCTAGAGATGGAAGGTTCAAATCTGGCCTCAAGCACTTCCAAGCTTTGTTTCTCTGAGAAAGTCACTTAACCCCCACTGCCTCTCCCTTATTATTCATCTGCCTTGGAACCAATATTCAATATTGTTTCTAAGAAGGAAGGTAAGGGTTCATAAAATAAAAGAACTCTCTCTTAAATTTTTACTAACTGTGGGACCTTCAACAGTCATTTAAGCCCTTGAGGCCTTGGTTTCCTCATTTCTAAAATGAAAGAGCAGGACTTGGTGGCTGCTAAGGTCCCTTCTAGTTCATAATATCTGATCTCTTGCCAACTCATACTACTGCCAAAATACTCTTCTGAAAGCAGAGTCCTTGTCATATCACTCTCAATTACTTATTTTGTGTATGTTAGTATGTATATATACATGTAACAATAACTGCTCTAGACCACACTATCTAAGGATCAGATACATTACTTTTCATTCCTCCCCAGGGTTCTTTGGTGCCTTTGAATAGGGTTGGGAATGTCTAGGTTTTCTGTCATTGACTCAATAGCTATACAACACCTCCTTTTTTATTTCTATTTTCCAGGCATTCTCTTTTCTGATGCTGATAGCTCCCCTGTAAAAATAAAAGACAGATTATAAAAATAATATAGCAATTGACTCATTATTGATTTATAACCTGATTTTGATACTCATCTTGCTGTGCTTACAAAGTATCTTCAGTTTATATAAGTGAAGTGAATCTCATAAGTGAACTTCTCTTTAGGGCCAGGCTCAAGGACACTAAAGAGACTCTTTTTATAAAAAAAATAAAATATTTATTGAAATAGAAGGATAAAAAGGATTTCTAACTTTAAGGGATTCTAACTCCACCCAAGTAAAAGTCCCTGGTTCCACAAGGAACTGCTTCTCCTGTGTCCACAGGTTACACTGATCCTTCCTGATCTAACTAACCCAAAGTTTTACTATACAAAATAAACTAATACTATTATCCTTATTCTTAACTTTGTCTCCAATTTATAAAATAACAATGCCTAGCTGGCTGAGTATCAGCCAGGACAGAGAGAGAGAGAGAGAGAGAGAGAGAGAGAGAGAGAGAGAGAGAGAGAGAGAGAGAGAGAGAGAGAGAGAAGGAGAGGGAGAGAGAGAGAAGGAGAGGGAGAGAGAGAGAAGGAGAGGGAGAGAGAGAGGAGAGGGAGTGAGGGAAAGAGAGAAAGAGAGTGGGAGAGAGAGAGGAGAGGGAAGGGGAGAGAGAGAAAAAGAGAGAGAGGGAGGGAGAGAGAGAGAAAGAGAGAGAGAGAGAGAGAGAGAAAGAGAGAGAGAGAGAGTAACTTCCCACTACCTCCCAGAAAGTAACTTCCCACTCAGAGTAACTGCCACACCCAGAATATGTAACTGTCACAGAAAAACCATTAAACTGTCAACATTTGAAAATGATGCTCTGTCTTAGGTCTGCTTCATATTCCAATTCTTTCTGAAGCTAGCTTCTCTATTTCTTATCTCTGAACTAATATAACAAGACTTAATTTCTAATATCATCCTTATACCTCACAATCCTTTTGCTCACACTGTCACCTATTAAAAGAAACCACCATCATGAAAAAAAATTCAAGTTATTGAAGTACCTATGTCTCTTCAAGACCTAACTCAAAAATCATAAAACTTCCCCTTATCCCACCTAGCTTTCACTCACCTCCCCAAATTTCTTAAAATACTCTCTGGGTTTCCTCTCTCAGCCACAAACTCTCAGAAAATTAAGGGTCCTCAGAAGCCATCTAGTCCTAAGTAAGAATCCCTTCTACAATAAACCAGGCAAATGGGTATCTGGTCTTTGCTGGAAGATCTTTAGTTAGGGGGAACATATAGCCCCCAAAGGTAATCCATTCCACTTTTGGACAACTGTAATTTTAAGAAACTTTTCCTAATATCCTGCCTTAATATGCTTCTTTTTAAGTTCTACTCCTTGGTCCTTGCTTCTTTCCATTGGACCAAGCAGTACAAATATAATCCTTCTTTCATGTTATAGCCCTTCATTCAGGTGTATGATGGAATCAGCTCCAACTTCACAAGTGCTGATTTTTAAACTTTCAGTGTCTACTTAACATCTCAGAAATAAGCAATTGTTATAAATGAGGGAATGCATTTATTATCTGGTAGATTTCTGGATTTAATAAAGTGATGGAGAAAATGTTACAAATGCAAATTAAAATTAAGTGTGTGTGCTGTACACATTTTGCCCCAAGACCTAGTTATTAAACATTTACTAAAACAATGTCACCTACATTTATTTGCTGAAAATGGTACAGAATGAGAAAAAAACTAGGCAATATTTTCTGGAGAATACAGAACAGTGTAATCTGATTAGACCAAAAGGTAAATCAGAACAGCATAATAATAGTCAAAAGGGAGCTGTAGTTCGTAACAGGGGGCCTAGAATTGAGACTTGACTCTATCATAACCTGTGTGACTCTGGACAAATCTATTTCTCTGGGCCTTGGGTTCGTATCTACAAAATGAGAAGAGGGATAGTGGACTAGACAATCTCTAAGATAATTTTCATTATAAATCTATGATTTTATTAATCAAACTCCTAGAGGACAAGAATTGTTTTACTTTTCTCTTTGTATCCCCAGTGTAATATGTGGTTCATAATAGGCACTTAATAACATGTATGTTGGTTGATTTATTAAGAATGAATTGTACTTCCATTAGAAGCATCTCTCTCTTGGAGAAGGAGAAAAACTTGGGAGAGAACTCAATTAGGAAACTATCCAAATAATCCAGAAGAGAAATGATGAAAAGTTGAACCAGAGTGGTGGCCAAGTGCCTAGAAAGAGGGAGAATTTTTGTGAAGGTCAAATCAATGAGACATGGAAAATCAGGTTCTTCTGAGGACCCTTCCAACTACAATCCCTATTATTCTAGTAATCTTCAGGAGTGGCCGCAAAAAAAAAAAAAAATTAGTTTTGATATAGTCAAGAAGACCTATGCCCCAAGTTCAGATCCCTCATGGTGACTGTTATGTGGAAAAGTTCAAATTTAAATTGTAACAATAAAAAATTTGCAATGAACTCTCTAATCATGGAGTTTCTAGTGAACCTTAGAGATCTTTCTAAAAATGAAAAGTCCTTTTAAACTTAGATGAATAACAACTTGTCCCCTGTAATCTTGCATGTGCTTTACAAATATCTCTAAATGTCTTTCTTATGTAGTGTTGCATATTATAATTATCAGTGCCTACAATCAGTTGGTGATAACCAGGGGAGCTCAGGAGAAAGCCTGGGGCTGGATATATAGATTTAGGAATGATTTGTAGAGATTATAATTGAACCCATATGAGTTACTAAAATCACCATGTGAGACAGTAGGAAAAATAGGGCCCAAGACAGAGACTTGGAGGTACCAATGGTTCATGGACATCATCTGGTTAAAGAATCACAGAAGTGAGAAAGACTTGCCGGGCCAAGAGAAGGAGAACCAGGGGAAATGCTATAGAGATGTACTCGCCATATGGAATGAACCAAGGATAAATGATGGACATCCAATAACTCCATTAGGACCATCTCAATGTTAGAAGGACACCCAACATGTTAGGTTCAGCTGCATTGATGTGAGGATCACAGATTCTTCCCTGGATCCTTTAAGGTCCAACTCAGGCACTTCCTTCTCTGTGCAGGCTGTATTATACTTTAACCTACTCCCCAGTCTCCTTTATGCATCTATAAGCAGTCTTTCTCCTCTGGTTTTTGGGCCTATTGTTTCTTCTTTAGATCATAATGATTTTAATACATGTCCAATGCCCCTATTGGATTAAAGAATCTTGAGGTCAGAGACTGCCTAGTTTCACTTTTTAGCAGGTCAGGAATATAGTAAGCATTTAATGCTTGTTGAATTAACTTCATGGCAATCTAACAAATGTGGTTTGGAAATTGTCTGTGAAATGGGACAGATCTCTAAAATATGAGGAAATAATTTTAGGAGCCAAAGTAAATCCATTTCTAGCTACACGTTAATTTGGTTTTCCTTCTTTCTAAATTGTGTTTTATTTGCAGGATCTTTAAAAATTATTCACAAAATCTCTGGTTTTAATTAGCAACAGATCCCAGCATCAGGGTGCCAGATGCCTCTATTCAATCAAGAAGATTTCCCATTTTGGTCACTGTTTCAAACAAAGCTTTCAGAGGCTTCCTGTAATGGGGGTCATGCCAAAAAGTTCAGCCACTCACCTGTCAATCCATCTCTGGAGGAGAGCGGGAGCCAATCTCACATCAACATAGTGTCCTTCTAGAATAGGGAATGGGTGGTTTAATGGATACAGTGGCAAACCTGGATCCAGGAAGACCTGGGTTTGAATGCCATCTCAAATTCTTCCAACAGTGTGACCATGGAAAAATCATCCTTCATGATACTTTATTTCTTTATCTATAAAATAAAAATAATACTAGCACCTGCCCCACAGGGATATCTTGAGGTTTACATGAGATGGAATGAAGCATTTGGCAAACTTTATAGTGCTTCAAAAATGCCCATGAACTTTAGAAATGGTCTTTCTAGGTCATGTTGTCATACTCCATTATTTTACAAAAAAATGGATGAGGTGATTTATCAAAAATTATATGCCATATCATTGGCAGACCCAGGACAAAAACTCAGGTCTTCTGACCCCCAGAGTAGGTTTCTTTCCTTTTTACTCTCTATATCCTCTTTCTTCTGTCACTACCTCTTGTACTAAGAAACTATAGTACCTCACTCAATGTTTCTCTTCAGAAAAAAAATAGAACAAATGCAACATATGCAGTTAAAGATATGATTTGAGTCTGGAGTTTACTACTTAATAGCTATGAGACCTTGGACAAGTTATTTCATCTCTAAACTATGGTTTCCTCCTCGGTAAAATAGAGAATGTAACACTAAAACCACATTTGCTATTTGGGAGGGGAGTGCTGTAAACTCTCAAGTGCTTCAGAAATTAGCTATTATTATTCTTTACCCAGATGACAAACCTTCCAGGGACTATATAGAGAGAGATATAGATATATATGTATGTATATATATTATATATATGTATGTATATATATATATGTATGTATATATATATATCTTATGCATAAGACTCTGCAAATGCATAATGGGTGGTTGATAAAAGTTCAAAATTCCCAGTTTGAGTTATATCTTGTAAGTCAGCTGTCATTTATGTGTAACTTTAAGGATTTGCAAAGTGCTCCCCTCAACCCAACATACAACCTGGTGAGTTAAGAATGTTAATTATTATCCCCAATTTGTGGATGAAGAAACTGAGGCTTGAAAAAGTAAGGTGATTTGATTTATCCAAGATAATTACACACTCACCCTCCTTCAACCAGGAACTGGTCCTGTCACTGTTCTCTAGTCCCTTTAATTAAATACTTGATGACAGCTTTTCCTCAATACTGAATGTTATCCTTACCTGCATCTCTGCTTATATATAGGATTCAAGAGTTAAACAGGAGACCTTCAAGATTCTTTACTCCAATCCCCTTATTTTTACAATTGGAGAGATTTAAGAATGGACAAAGGAAGTTAATTGTTCAAGGTCAAATAGCTAATAAGACAGAAGTAGCATGTGAATCCAGCTCTTTTGAGTCCAAAACCAATGCTTCTCTTCCTATACCATGCATTGTCTATCACCAAATTCCCCTCTATCATTCTCTGCCCTCGGCAATAGCCTTTATATGTATGTCCTGTTGCTACAACTTCCCTAACCATCTTTCTATTATTAGCACATGTCAGAACCAAGTAAGTCTCATACCCAGATCTACTGATTTCCACACAGCCACCCTATAAGATGAGAGCAGATGCTGGAATCCCAATTTCAGAGAGGCAAAGAAAATTTACTCATATGACTAGCCAATGCCAGTGTGAGGACCCAGGCAGACCCCCGTCTTATGATTCCAAATCCAAGACCCCTTTCCATACTTCTGCATCCTGCCTCCTTTACCATGCCTGTGTTTAATATGCAGCCACCTCTCTGATCAAATTATGGCTTTATCAGCTACATTCTATTTGCTAAACAAGTCTGCAAACTCTTGGGTTTTATCAGCTTCAATTGACACATTACCGGGTAATAGAAATGAATATGAAATGGCATTCACATGACAGCACTGCAAGGGGAGCATTTAGGACGCTCTTAAAAGCTCATTATCTATCTGTGCAGAGCTGGGAGGCTTGTAAAGTGGATTTAATCAGAGCAATCTGTGAGGGGGAGAGGATGCATGAGGCTGCCTAGTCCTCATCTGCCACTTGAAGCCAGGGTGGAAGAATGGAAATCTGTAAAGTTCTGCAGCCAGTCGCTAAGGGGAGAGGCCCTATCTTTGCTAGAAGGATAGAATGGTATAGAAATTGTACTACTTCATCCCTACCCCACCATTTTATGAAGGAAGAAAACTGAGGCCCAGGGAGAAGAGGGGATTTATTGAAAGTTACAGATAATATTACTGGCAAAGCCAAGATAAGAATCCTGGTTTCCTGACCCCCACACCAAGGCAATTTCCTTTTTATTTTTTGCTCTTGGGTCAGATTGTCCTAATATAAGGAGTTAAGTAAGTGAACCTCCTCATTTGTGGAGTCCTGGACCACTTCTGGAGGATTGCTGTTGAAGGACTAGGTCATGACCACACAGCTAAGACGTTTGGAGGGTGGAATTAGAATAGGAGTCTCCTGATTTTAAATCTAGTGCTTTAGGATGAAACAGCAATCCCTTCTTCATTGTGATAGATACAAAAGGGAAGGGGATGGAGATGCATCCAAAGTGGACTGGCCACTGAACCAGAGTTGGAATATTTTCCTCATTTTCTTTGATTCTTTATGGATCCTCACCTCATATCCCTAGAGAGAGAAAAAAAAATAAACTTATGTTTGGCTTATGTCTAGAGTATTCTCAAAAGGAGATCATTGATCTTTGGCTGAGATGGCAGCAAGAAAAATTATACAGAACTCTAGCCCTCTCACATGTGCTCTAGCAAAGCAACAATAATAATAAAAAGGGCAATAGATCATATAATAATCATGAAATTTGAAGAGAAGCCTCTGTTAGCCCCTACATCTGGGTCAGGATCCACAGAAGACAAGCAAAAACTAGGTGGACTTGAAAGAGGATTCTTCCAGTGAATCCAGCATGAGGTCAGGTGCACAGGTAGGAAGCTCATAGCATTACTCTGCCCAGGATCATCCCATCTCAGAACTCTGACCAGGGACATTAAAGTATGCCATCACTGAAAGCTCATATACAATAGAGGAGACAAAATTCATAGTAGGAGCCAAAGAAATCCAGGTCAGGACCAAACAAGGTTATGCTAAGGCATTCAAATATGCTGTTGGTAGCAGAGACTGGCCTTCATACAGCATCTGAAATCAGGAACCAAGGATGGAGATATGAGTAAACAGAAGATATCAAACATTATGAAGAAATATGATAAGTAAAGCTGTAGCTCTAACACAATTACAAGCAGAGCCTCAGAGGGGAAAAACCGTTTGGTTATAAGAACTATAAACATTTTTGAGAGAGACAAAGCAATCCCATTTGAAAAACAGAATTGTGATGTAGCACTTTCTCCTAAAGGAAAGAATTAGAAGGATAAAGAGGTTAGAAGAGAAGATGAAGAATGTTACCCGAATAGTAGACTCCCTAAAAATTAGAATGGACCAACTATAATTCAGTACCTCATGAGTTAAAAAGAAGTGCTAGAACAAATTGAATATTGAAACATAGAAAATTAAAATATCTAACATAAACAATTGACTTCCTAAAAATTCAAAAAGAGATCATTTAAGAACCATCAGATTACTATGGATTTCTCTCTACTCTAATATGTGATGTTTTCTTTCATACTATCAAAAACATAGACATGCGTATTGTGTGGTAACAGGTACAATCTACGTCCTATTACTATGACTATTATTGGGGAGGGTTGGGGGAAGGAAGACAACATGTGTCATAAAATATTAGAAAATTATTAAAAATTGTATTCACTTGTAATCCGGAAAAATAAAAAGGGATCATCAGACTCCATGAAAACCACACTAAAAAAAAGGAGAAAATGTTAAAGCCTGTATGCCATGAAAATTTCCTGGATTTATTAGAACCAGAGAGAAAAGTTAAAATGACTGTAACTAGCATTTATATGCCATTTAAACATTTGCAAACATTTTATGTGTATTATCTCATTTTATCCTCACAAAGCCTTATGAAATGGGTGCTATGAATTTCTTCATTTTGCAAATAAGGAAACTGATGCTGAGTGAGGTTAATTTATTTGTCCAAAGGCACACAATTAGTCTTCTCCTTTTCCTGTCCCCATCCATTTTCTAACAACAATAACACTTTGCTCACTGCCTTGAAAACAGAAAGAATCTACCTTAAAAGAAGCCCCCTAAATGAAAACTTTCAGGAATAGCCTCACTCAAATACAGAACATTTAGATCCAGAAAAAGAAAGACTACAAGCATCTAGAAACAAAAAGTATTAATTCAAGTATGAGGACACCGTATAGCTTGCTGGTAAGGATCATGGGTAGATTCTTTGGAGGAGGAGAAGAGAAGAGATACTCTCCTCCCCTCCCCACTGCCCACTTCACAGAAACTCTCACCTGTATATTATTCCATGCCACATATTCCATACAAAGAAGAAAGAAATCAAGATTATTTTGCTTTTGTTTTTAACAAGCATTTATTAGTCACTTATCATATGCTAAAATCCAGGACCAAGTACTAGGAATACAACTACAAACTGAAGTATTATGGTAAACTGAGGTGTGTGGATGTTGTTATCCACCAAGGGAACTGGTTATATATAACACAGTCCCCCTTTAGTGAAGTAAGGCAGATTGGGCCTCACCATATTAGGGCCAGAGAACAAACCAGTCTTCCAAAACTTCTTAATATAACAATAACAGATTTATTAGTTAAAAGGGATAAGGAGGGAGGATTTAGTTCTCTAAGTTCTATTACTTCCCTCTTCCTCCTAATTCCATTGTGAGACGGAGTCTTTGTGATCTTGATGTTCCCTGTCACTCCCTGAATCGGGCTATCCCTTCTCTGTACTACCTGACATTATAACCCTCCCTTTCGGGTATATCTGGTTGTTAATAGTGTTTCTCCACGTTGGATAGGGGTGAAGTCAAATGGACTGAGTCCAACCCCAGGCTGGATGGGACCTGAGGTGAACACCTCAGCCTTCACACACAAAAGGACTCTGGATAACACTTCTTCTCAGTCAGGGTTGATAGTATAGGGATATTCTGTGGAAAAAGGTACTCCCAAAGGAATTCAAAAGGTTTCCCTTCTCTCACCAACAGGCTTGGTTAAAACAGGCTCAGCAGTAAGCAACTCCTTCCTCTCAGGCTTCAGGACAGGAAGAGAGAGAAGACTCTTCCTCTTCCCTCTCCTGCATTCTAGAATGCTCTCTTCAGAGTTCCTAGCATGTGCTCATGCTAGCCTCTGCAAGCCAACTTTCAACATCACTTAAACTCATTTCTATTTCTATAATTCTATCAATATGAAATAGACAGAAAGACAATCTGGGTCCTGAAGGAGTTTATGTTTTAATCAGAGAAGAAAACACAAATGGGAGCTGAAAAGAGGTAAGGATAGGGGTAGGGAGGAGATTGAGGTACCAGATCCAGTTCCAGAAGCAGCCTGAAGAAGAAAGAGACATGGCTGACCTGGACTGGCATCCTGGAAAAGGGCTTCCTGCTTCATTCCATTACATCCTGCACCATAAACTCAGAGCCCGCATGACCCATATAAAGTGGTCCAGAGTCCAACAGTTCATAGGGCTCCCTTGTTTGCTCCTGTTACATTTTATTAATATCAAAAGGTTTTATATCATTGGGTCCCTTATACAGATTTCACTCTTCACAGTGACTGGCTTAGTAAATAGTAAATGCTTAATAAATGCTTGTCGATTGATCAACTGACCTTCATGAGTTATTGTGGAGAAAAGAAATTCATCCCATTGTGGTGAGCCCTCTGCAAGGCTGGGGATCATGACAGACTGCTGACAGCCTAGTATTAAATTGTTCTCAGCTTAGTAGATCTTGCTAGAACTTTCATCCTTTTGGAATAGCCTATGGAGCCTTAGGGTCACTTTCTATCAATGTTGAGACATTGGATGACATCATTAGAAGGATCATTAAAAATGAACCAAGGAAAACAGGAAGCCACTTCAACATTGGCATTATCGAACTTCAGGAAAAGAATTAACCTGACTTTGAGCCTAGGCAGATTTGTGACTGAGTTCCCTTTTCAACTTGACCAAATGTCTCTGAGCCACAGGTATTCTCACTGGGCTGTTGAAGCCCTGGGCAGGGCCAGCTGTTCGTGTAAGGCTCCTTTGAAGCCAAGAAGTTGGACACATTTCATCCATCGGGAATGATGGCTCATGACAGGTGTTAGAACATTTGCTGAGCTGATGGGGAAAACAGGAGAATTATAATAGGCAAAATTCAGTCCTGGAACTGGCATAGGCTTAGATAAGCTTTAGTGTCAGAGCAAAGTGTCATGTAATAGGAAGTGAATTGGATTTGGAATCCAAGTTCTTGAAACAAATCCAGGCTCAGCTAATACCTATGTGTGGCCTTGGGTGAGTCACTTCCTCCTCTGTAAAATAAACAGGGAGGTCTGGATGAACTCTGCAAATTCTCTCCACTGTGAATCTTATGATGCTACATTTTACATGGCATTCTCCAACATTCCATTTGAATATAAATATTTGTTTTTAGACAACATGAACTGGGTTGGCTCTGTAGAGAAGCAAAGAAAATAGATGCTTTCGTAATTATTGTGAAGTGATTTCAAAGGCAAAATAATCTTTTGCCTCTTATGAGAAAGAACTCTATCCAAATCCACAGAAAGAACTGTGGGAGTAGAAATGCAGAAGAAAAGCATAAGATTGACACATGGTTTGATGGGGATATGATTGGAGATGTAGATTCTAAATGATCACTCTATTGCAAATATTAATAATATGGAAATAGGTCTTGATCAACAATGCATGTAAAACCCATGGGAATTGTATGTTGGTTGGGGGGAGAGTAGATAAAAATTTGAATCATGTAACCATGGAAAAATATGCTAAATTAATTAAATAAATAATTTTTAAGAATTATGCTTTCCCAGTTTCCCAATCTGTTAACTGATACTTGAAATTCTTCGATAAGGAATAACCCTTCCATGAAATAAGGAAATACAAAATTGAAATTGCAAATACCTGTTGGAGAGGAAGAAAAGTAGCTTACATTTAAGTGTCCTGGCTTCTAATCTGTCACACTCCCTCTCTGAAACTCAGTTGCCCTTCTCTGTAGCAAGAATGCATCAAACAGGATAACTGTAAGATTCCTTTCTCACTTGATGTTGTATATCATATGAAATTCATATTTATTGGGGCCTCATGATGTGGACCCTTGATCATTTCTTTAAAATATATAATGGGTGTGTAAAAGAAACAAGAGGCAGCCCTTGCACTCCTCAATAAGTGAAAATGGCAGATAAATATATTGTACATTGGAATATGAACAAGGCTTAAAGAGCTATGTCATCACATGAGAGATTCATCATCTTACTAGAATTGTAGAATCATGGATTATCAGAGCTGAGAGGGACCTCAGAATATAGACCCTTAGAACTAGAAGGGAAGGACTTTCAAATTCTAATTCAATAGGCTTTTATTATTAGCTAACCTTTATATAGCCCTTTAAGATTTACAAAGTATTTTATTCATGTGCTAATGTGAAGCAAGTGGGCATGGTGGATAGACTGCTGAGTTTAGAACTAGTAAAAACAGGAATTTGAATGCTGTCCCTGACACTTACTAGTTATACAACCCAGGATATGTCACATAATTTCTATATATCTCAACCATTTCTCTAAGGCTGATCAACCAATCAATTAACAAGTAATTACAAGTATCTCTTAAACATTATGGAGGTTAGGGACATGTCATTCCCTCCTCCCTCTATGACCTAGAAAATCCACCTCAAATGTTTTGGATCTTCCTTCACCCTGGAGATAGTCTGAATTTTTTCTTTTTCTTTTATAGGATGTTTCTAGTACTGTATTAAATTTTTTTTTAATATATAAAAATTAAACATAGGTCAATATCAACATTTCTAGCCTTTGTGTGTTAGCCACTAGCTTTTGCATTCTCTTCCCAAACTTTAACTTTTTGTTAATTTTAACTTTAGAAAAGAAACTGTGCATATTTATGGAATTAAAAGATAAATATATATTTATAATACTATATGTATATTTTATGCATTTCTGAATTTCTAAACTTATTCTCTGTCATCTACTGGCCTTTACATGTCATCTGTGGTTTCCATAAGATTCCCAAGAAATTCCCATTTAATTTCTTGTGCAGACCCACAATATTTCTTCTTTTTTGTCTTAAATTTTTTTATTTAATTAATTAATTTAGAATATTTTTCCATGGTTACAAGAATCATGTTCTTTCTCTCCCCTCCTCCCACCCCCCTCCTATAGCCAATGAGCAATTCCACTGGGTTTTACATGTGTCACTAATCAAGACCTATTTCCATATTATTAATATTTACATTAGGGTAATCATTTAGAGTCTACATCTCCAATCATATCCCCATCGAACCATGTAATCAAGCAATTGTTTTTCTTTCTGTGTTTCTATTCCCACAGTTCTTTCTCTGGATTTGGATAGTATTCTTTCTCAGAAGTCCCTCAGAATTGTCCTGGGTCATTGCATTGCTGTTATTAGAGAAGTTCATTACATTCAATTGTGCCACAGTGTTTCAGTCTCTGTGTACAATGTTCTCCTGGTTCTGCTCCTTTCATTCTGCATCAATTCCTGGAGGTGGTTCCAGTTCACATGGAATTCCTCCAGTTCATTATTCCTTTGAGCACAATAGTGTTCCATCACCAACATATACCACAGTTTGTTCAGCCATTTCCCAATTGAAGGGCATCCCCTTATTTTCCAATTTTTGCCACCACAAAGAGTGCAGCTATGAATATTCTTGTACAAGTCTTTTTCCTTGTAATCTCTTTGAGGTTCAAACCCAGCAGTGCTATGACTGGATAAAAGGGCAGGCACTAATTTATTGCTCTTTGGGCATAGTTCCAAATTGCCCTCAGAATGGTTGGATCAATTCACAACTCCACCAGCAATGCATTAATAGCCCAACTTTGCCACATCTCCTCCAGCATTCATTACTTTCCTTTACTGTCATGTTAGCCAGTCTGCTAGGTATGAGGTAGACCCACAATATTTCAAAACTGCAATGGGCAAAGTCTCAATGTGGAAGGCACTCTGGTGGTATAAGTATAAATGAACATAATCCCTAATCATGATAAGCTTAATGGGGACTCAAATAAATAGAAACTATAACATAGCATAAATATTGGGCAACTAGGTAGTGCAAGGAATAGAGCATCAAGTTTGTTTTCAAAATATTTGAGTTTAAATCAAACATCAGACACTAGCTGTGTGACCCTAGGCAAGCCTTTTAATCCTGTTTGTCTCAGATTCCTCATCTATAAAATGAACTGGAGAAGAAAATGACAAACTACACCAGTATTTGCCAGGAAAACCCCAAATGGGGTCAAGAAGAGTCAGCCACAACTGACTTGGCATAATAACAACAAAAGAAATATAAAAATGTACAAAGTGGTTAAGGAGGACACCAGCAGTGGACAATCAGGAAAGGCTTCATGCAGAAGAAAGTGCTTAAGCGGAGTCTTAAAGGAAGAGAAAGGACTCTTTAAGGCAAATGTAAAGAGGGAATATATTTCATACGTGAGTGACAGCAAAGAGATGGAGTAGAAAGTAGCAGAGAAAACCAGTTTGATTGGATCACAAAATGCAGAGGGAGAATAATGTCCAACAAGGCTTGAAAGACAGGTTGGGATCAGCTGTGAGGAGTTTTTGAACTAAACAGAAGGGTTTATATCTTATCAAAGAGGCAAGAGGAAGATCGTGGGGTTGCTTTGAGTAAAACAAGTCACATGATCAGATCTGTACTTAAAGTAAATTATTTCAGTGTAAAGGATTGGAGACATGAGAGTCCAGAGGCAAGAAGACCAATTAGGAGGCTCTGCTAAGAGGTAGTGGGGGTTCTGAACTAAGGGAGTGGTTTTATGGATGAAGAAAAGGTGTCTGGTGATGATAATGATAATGGTAGCATTTGTATAGCACTTTAAGGTTTGCAAAGTGCTTTATAAATGTGATCTCATTTTATCCTCAAAATAAACCTGGGAAATAGGTGCTAAAGATATTGTGAAGATAGAAATGACTATATTTGGATTGTGGCATGTATGTGCGTGCTGAAGGAAAGTGAGGAACCCAAAATAATGCCAAGTTTATGAACCTGGACCATTGGAAGGAGATTCCTTCAAGACAAACAGGAACATTTGAAGGAGGGGAAGGTTTAGAGGGAAAGATGAGGCAGTGATTCTTCTACTAAGTTATAGGCTTTAGATAGTTCTACATGGGGTGGATATATCACACCAGGAATTACCTGGAATTTGAAGTAGGCCCTGGGGATACAACACAAAAGTGAAGCAGCTCTTAATAATAACAGCCTGCATTTGTATAGGGCTTTAAAGTTAGTGAAGCACATTACATATATTGTCTCTTGTTTGCCTCAAAAATTTCCTTGAGATCATTACTTTGGACATTTTTGTTCCCATTTTATAGATAAAGAACTTATAGCACTCATAAATTAAGCCCAAAGTCCCATAGCTAGTAAATGTCAGGGGCACATTTTGAACCAAAATCTTCCTAATTCCTGTGTTCTCCATGACCCAAACTACCATCTTACATATGCTACTGGACCATAAAACCTATTTAATGGTCTGTGGTTTGCTGTAAGAGGTCACAAAGATTTTGCAGAGGGTCTATTGCATTAAGTAACTCCATATGTAAATAAACAAGCAAAACTTCTGTAGACTGAGTCATGTCTCAGCTAACATAAATACAATGGTATTTCAAGTGTACATAGATACAGGGATCAATAAAATACACACTTATTTGAATAGTTTGCTAAATTCTTAACCATTTTTTATCATTGTGCATTTCCCTGACCAACATATGCCAATAGTACAACTATGATCATGTGGAGATCTGTGAAATTTTCAGATTTCAAAATTAGACCAAAATATCCGATGTTGGAAAGATTCAGAACCACAGATCTAATCTAATCCTCTCATTTTACAGATGGGAAAAGTGAGGCCCAAATAAAAAAACAGTTTGTCCAAAAGTACATAATAAGTCAGTAGCAGGTTGGTAGCCAGAATCCAGATCTCCTGGATCTTGCCAGTCTTCTTTCTCTATCCTCTATTCTGCATGTAAGGCCCTGATTTTATTGTTGAGGAGGTTTTGTGATTTTGGACAAGTCATTTAACTGTATATCACAATGCCTGTTTTCTGTCTTCTATATCTTAAATTTGAAGTGAAAGGATTTGGCTTTGGAACATGGCTCAGTCACTTACAATCTATATGATACCGAGTAAACCCTTTTTCCTCTTCTGGACCTCAGTTTACTCATTTATTAAAAAGAAACAATAATATCAGAAAGAGCACTAGATTTGTGAAACTGAATTCAATTCCTGCCTCTCTCATTTTCTACATGCATGACTTCATATAAGTCACTTGCCCTTCTGAGACTCAGTTTTCTCATCTGAAAACTGAGAGGAATAGACTAAATGATCTCAAAGGTCTATTGCAGTTCTAAATTTTATGAACCTGATTTATGAAATAACTGTGAAGATGAAAAGGCATGATATATGTGAAGCACTTTATCAATACAGGGGGGAAATGTGTGAATTTTGTTGATATTGCTGTTATCCCTTTCAGACCCTAGCAAAAGGCTGGACACAGTGAGTATGCCTATAAAAAGCAAGAGAAAGAAATCACCTGGGTTTCCTATGCAGAGTATTGTAGAAAAAGCACTAGGTAGACTCACCCAAGAAAAATCCAGACAGGTAGAGCAATTTGTAGTCATCAGCTTTATGTTTGATTCCTACCCCTTCTACTCACCTCCGGTGGTTCTTTAGGAAAATTGCTTCCCCACTTTGACCCCAGTCTTCTAATCTATAAATAGGGGATTGGACTAGAAGATCTTTAAGTTCCCTTAAAAGTCAAAATCCTATAAAAAAAAAAAAGAAAAGGCACAGAGTACATACTTTATTGGCCCAGAGGAGGCATCATGATCCTCTCTACACTTGCCCTCCAATGATCGGTGTCCTCATCATGACAGGGATTTTAGCCTGCCTGTAATTTGGCAAGACATGTAATTGTTGTAAAATAATCTCTCAGGATATTGGTTGGTCTGGCCTCCTATTATAACAAAAAGAATGGACTCATTTAGAGAAATCCAAAGATTTAGCCTAGCTCATGGGCTAGTGCTGGATGCCCAACAGGTACTTCCTTTAGAAACAATCAGATCAAGCTGAAATGAAACTTGCAGTACAGGTCATTTCAGGGCTGAAGTTCCTGCCTTTTGACCAAAATTGAAGAGAAGATTTTGTTTTTGGAGGGATCTAAAAGATGTAGAAAGCACCTGGTGCTGAAGCCAAACTGTCATATTAGAAGACTTTTGAAAAAGTATCCTAAGCTGGGTAGGGAGGCAGAAAGAAGTGATTTGAATGTATTGAAATTCTAATAATAACTGAAGGTTCTTAGCGATATAATCCTTGGCAAGTCTCATCACCTTTATGGGTCTCAGTCTCCATTTCTGTAAAATACGGTTACATACTTTGATTGCCTTTCTGATGAGATCCTTCCTTGTGAGGTAAGTCCTTTGGGAGTCTTAAAGTGCTATATAAAATGGGAGCTATTATCTCTCCCTCTGATTGAGGGTGGATCTGCTTCCCCATGATTCTTTCTTCTCCTCATGGACACTCTAAGGGACCAAATCATCACAAGGAGTAAAGAGATCAATGGATGGGGAGAAACTCATCAGTGCCCCAGGGCCACTTCCGAGATTCCAACTGGCAACAGCCCCCCAGGAAATTAGAGCCAGGCTCCCACCTGCCACTCAAGCTGTGGGTCTCTTCCCCAAGCGGGACTCTTTTTGAAGTCAATCAGCCCAACTATGTCTCCCTTCTTCACCCTGTGGAAAACTCTCCCACATGCTGAGCTGCCATGGACTTCAAAGGGAGTCCTGACATAAGGCGTAGAAAGGGACAGGAAGCCTGAGAAGGTTGACCTGGGGTTAGCTTTGCCCAGGGCTTAACATGTTGGGATGAAATAAGAGGAAGCCAGTGAGGAAACGCTTGATCCTATAAGGGTTGTTTTTGTGATGTTGGTGTAGGAGAGCCATAAGCCTCAAAGTGCAGTCTATGGAGAGTATTGGCACCCTGCCTGGTATATAATAGGTGTTTTATAACGTTGCATATTATCACTGTTTCTTGAGGATCTTTCTGATTGTTAGAGAGTTCATCTTTGGCAGAATTAGTCCTTAATAAAACAATACTGTCCCTCCATCTTGCTCAGCTGATGGATAGTGTGAGTGTACAGAATTCACCTGTCCTGAACCATACCTGTCTCCTTCCCCTCCCTTTATTTCTCCTGGTTTTTCTTTACAACTCTACTAGAACATAGTTATTCTCACATACCTGAGAGGAGAACATAATGGCCTTTCCACTCTATAATCCCATTTCCCGCTCTCCTCGGAGACCTGGGTTTTCAGTGTTAGACAGAATTCCTCCCAGGAAATTTTCTCTGCCAATACAGAGCTTGCAATTGTTCTGCTACTAAGAGGCTCAGAGAGTTCCCTGACACTGAGAGGTTAAGTTACGGACTCAGGATTACACAGCCGCTGTATCAAAGGTAAAGACCTGAACACAAATCTTCTGACTCTGAGGTGAGTCTCAGATACTCCTTCAATCCCATCATGCCTCATTATCATGATTATTAATATTGTTACTCATAACAATATTAATTATTTCATATATATGGTAGAATGTTCATTTTCTCTTCATTAACAACTAATATTAAATCATCTTATTCATATTTTAATTTAATGTCTAATATTATTTTAATATACTTATTGATTAATTTATATTGTTTCTTATCTAATTCATAGTGAATATTATATTATTATTATTAAAATAATCAATTATTTAAATAAAAGGTGAGCTAGTATATATGAACCTCAGAATTGGAGTTAGGAACAATTGCTACCTTAGACACTAATTTGCTATGTGATTGTGGATAACACTTAATTGCTGAAAACTTCAGCTTCCAATTCAGTCAAATAAGCACCATACATGCCCTACCTACCTCTCACAGCAATGCTGTCAGGAACAGGCTTCTTTAATCTTGAAGTTTTAAAGAAAGTCCTTCTTTTATCCTAAAATTCTAAAAAAAAAGTGAGCTTTCATCACAATCATACAAAGTGCTTTTGTAGAGGAGGGCATAAGCAACTGGGGAAATCAGCAAAGATCCCAGGTGAAAAGTACCACTTGGGTTAAGATTTGAAGAAGATTAAGGATTCCTGTTCATTCAAAGCAGGGGGAACAGCCTCACAAGGAAGGGTCTCAACAGAAAGGTAATATCAGAATGTGCCTATATTTTACAGAAATTGAGAGTGAGACCCATAGAGGTAATGAGACTTGCTCAGGATTATAATTATCTGGATCATTGAGAGCAAATGGCCAACCACCACTGCAGAGGATTTGTGATGAAATATGATAGACAGCACATCCAGAGAGAGGTGAACACTCAGAGTTTGAGACTTTTTTGTTTACATGCTCAAATGTGAGAATCTCTTTTGTTTGACTGTAATATTTGTAACAGAGGTTTACATTTTTCTCCTCTTGCTTTCTCAATGGGGTTGAGGTGTGGGAAGAAGAGGAGGATTTTCATTTTATTAAATTAAATTTTTCAATATTAAATTAAAATTAAATTAAATTAAAAATATCAATATTAGTATATATATACGTATATATATATATATATATATTACCTTTAGTCAATTGTATTTTTAAGTATCTTATGCATTGGGAGTTGAGAAGACCACTTCATTGCCTCTAATGGTGAAATATACACAGCCAGCCTTTGCAAAAGTTCCTAAGATGCTACCTTGTGTTGAAGAAGGAAAAAAAAAGAAACAAAGAAGAGTCTCTCCTGGTTCAGGATTAGATGAAGGTCTGTAATAGAGAGAAGGTAGAATTACTCAGTTCAAATTTGACTTGTCTTTTCTCTGTTAAAAAGTGTAACCTTAAAATGAGGGGAAAACAATATTAAAAGGGAATTGAAGGGGCCAGCTGGGTGGCTCAGGGGACAGAGAGTCATACCTAGAAATGGGACATCCTGGGTTAAAATCTGGACTCACACAACATTTTGTATATAGCATATGCTTAAACAATGTTTGCTGAATTAAATGGAGGCAAGCTTCAAGCAAGCATTATTAAAGGGATGATTCATGAGCACTTGGAAGCAAGCACAATGATCTTTGTGGTATACAACTCTTCATGACCCCATTTGGGATTTTATAACAGCTCTTTTTGTGATGGCAAAGAATTTCCATTCCATAAATATTTCTGTACACATGCCCTTTCCCCTTTTTTGCTATCTCTTTGGAATACAGACCCTATAGGTATTACATAATCAAAGGTATGCTCAATTTTATGGCCCTTTGGGCATAGTTCCAAACTGTCCTCCAGAATAGTTGGATCAATTCACAACTCTACCAACAATGCATTAGTGGTCCAGTTTTGCCACATCCCCTCCAACATTTATGACTTTGCTTTACTATCATATTGGCCAACTTGATAGGTATGAGGTGGTACCTCAGAGTTGTTTTAATTTGCATTTCTCTAACCAAGAGTGATTTTTGAAAATTTTTTCACATGATTATTATTGATAGCTTTGATTTCTTCATCTGAAAATTGCCTGGTCATATTCTTTCATCATTTGTCAGTTGGAGAATGACTTTTATTCTTAAAAAGTTGACTTAGCTCTCAATAGATTTGAGAAATTAAACAATTATCAAAGAAATCTGTTCTAAATTTTTTCTAGCTTGTTGTTTCCCTTCTAAACTTGGTTACATCAGTTCTGTTTGTGCACAAGTTTTTTTTAGTTTAATATAATCAAAATTATTCATTTTACTACTTATAATGTACTCTATCTCTTGTTTGGTCCTAAATTCTTCCCCTCTCCATAGATCTGGTAGGTAAACTATTCTATGTTCCTCTAATTTACTTATATCACTCTATATATCTAAATCATAGAGTCATTTTGAACTTATCTTGGTATAGGGTGTGAAATATTGTTCTATTTTTCTTCCATACAATTTTCCAATTTTCCCAGTAGTTTCGTTAAAGTGAGTTTTTATTCCAAAATCTGGGGTCTTTAGGTTTATCAAATACTAAGTTGTTAAGGTAACTTATCCCCTTTATATTGTGTATCTAATCTATTCCATTGATCAACATTCTATTTCTTAGCCAGTATCAGACTGTTTTGATGAATACTGCTTTATAGTATAGCTTGAGATCTAATATTGCTAGGCAACCTTCTTTCACATTTTTTCCCATTAATTCACCTTGATCTTTTGTTTTTCCAGATGAATTTTATTTTTTTTCTACTTCTATAAAATAACTATTTGGTAGTTTGATTGGTATGGCACTGAATAAGTAAATTAATCTGGGTATGATTGTCATTTTTATTATATTAGCTCTGCCTACCCATAAGCAATTAATATTTCCCCAATTGTTTAGATCTGACTTTATTTGTGTGAAAACTATTTTGTAATTGTTTTGTGTTTGTCTTGGCAAGTAGATTCCCAGATATTTTATATTGCCTAGAGTTATTTTGAATGGAATTTTTCTTTCTATCTTTTGCTGCTGAATTTTGTTGGTTATCTTTAATAATATTGATAATTTATGTGGATTTATTTTGTATCTTGCAACTTAACTAAAGTTACAAATTATTTCAACTAGCTCTAGGATTCTCAAGTATACCATAATGCCATCTGCAGAAAGTGATAGTTTAGAGTCCTCATTTCCTACTTTAATTCCTTCTATTTCTTTTCCCTAGCATTTCTAGTACAATATTAAATTTAAATGGTAATAATGGGTATTTTTGTTTCACCCCTGATCTCATTGGGAAGTCATCTAACTTGTCCCCATTACAGAAAACACTTGCTATTGGTTTATATTTTAAGGAATGGCCCATTTATTCCTATGCTTTTTAATGTTTTTAATAGGAATGCATGCTGTGTCAATGGCTTTTTCTGGATCTATTTGTGATAATTATGGGATTTCTGTTAAGTTTGGTTATTGATATGGTCAATTATGTTGATAGTTTCCCTAATATTAAACTAGTACTGCATTCCTGGAATAAATCCCATCTGGTCAGAGAGAATGATTCTTGTGTCATGTTGCTGTACTCTCCTTGCTAGTATTTTACTTAAAATGTTTGCATCTATATTTATTAATGAAATTGGCCTATAATTTTCTTTCTTTGTTTTTCTTCTTCCTGGCTTAGATGAAAGGTCCATATTTGTGTCATAAAAAGAATTTGATAGGATTCTGTTTTGCCCATTTTCCCAAGCAATTTATATAATATTGTGATTAATTCTTTAAATGTTTGAGAATTCATGAATCCATTTTTACCTTTTTTTCATTTTTTTCTTGGGGAATTCATTGATGGTTTGTTTAATTTCCTTTTCTGGGATGAGATTATTTAAGGATTTTGTTTCTTTTTTGTTAATCTGGCTAATTTATATTTTTGTAAATATTTATCCATTTCACTTAGATTATCAGATTTATGGACATATAATTGGGCAAAATAGTTCCTAATGATTGCTTTAGTTTCCTCTTCATTGGTCATGAATTCACCCTTTTCATTTTTGATACTTATTATTTGATTTTCTTTCCTTTTTAAATTAAATTTACCAATGCTCTATTTTATTTTTTTAATAAAATCAAATACTGGTTCTCTTTCAATTTTACTAATTTCTCCTTTAGTTTTTAGGATTTCCAATTTAATCACTAATTGAGAATTTTTAATTTGTTCTTTTTCTAGTTTTTTAAGTTGAATGCTCAATTAATTAATCTGCTTTTTCTCTATTTTATTGATGTAGACATTTAGAGACATAAATTTCCCCCGAGTATTGCTTTGGCTATATCCCACAAATTTTGATATGTTGCCTCCTCATTTTCATCTTCCTTAATGAAATTATTGATTTTTGCTATAATCTGTTCTTTGACCCATCCCTTAAGAGAGCATTAGATTATTTAGTTTCCAATTAAGTTTTTATTTGTCTTTCCATTCACCCTTATTGGTTATAATTTTCATTGCAATCTGATCTGAAAAAATATGTACTCTTTCTGCTTTTTGGCATTTGTTTGTGAAGTTTTTATGCCTTAACACCTGGTCAGTTTTTGGATAGGTACCATGTACTGCTGAAAATAGGGTATATTCTTTTCTATTCCCATTCAGTTTTCTGCAGAGATATGTTAGTTCTAAGTTTTCTAAAATTTCATCCATTTCCTTCACTTCTTTCTTGTTTATTTTTTAGTTCAGTTCACCTAGATCTGAAAGGGGGGAGTCAAGGTCCCCCACTAGTACTGTTTTACTGTCTATTTCCTCATTTAGTTTCTCCTTTAAAAAATTGGATACTATATCATTTGATGCATATGTTGATATTACTTTATTGTAAATAGCATCTTTTAGCAAGATGTAATTTACTTCCTTATCTCTTTTAAATAGGCCTATTTTTGCTTTAGCTTTGTCTGAGATCAAAATTGCTTTTCCTGCTTTTTTTTTTACTTTGGATGATGCACCATAAATTCTGTTCTATTCCCTTATCTTTATTCTTTGCATCTCTCTTCCTCAAATGTGTTTTTGGAAACAACATGTCATAGGATTCTGCTTTTCTGTCCACTCTGCTATCCACTTCTGTTTTATCAGTGAGTTCATCCAATTCATATTTACAATTATGATTAACATGTGTAACAACTGTGTATTAAAAGGGCCTCCTTACCTTGTGCAAGGTCCTATACTCAATGCACTGAAAATACAAAAACAAGAAGAAGTTTTAAGGAGATTATATTCTACAGGTGTGGAGACAAATATAGACTATTCATTCAAAGTAAACACAAAATTAATTTGCAGGAGGGCAGCACTGACAACTGGGAAGAGCAGGAAAGGCTGCTTGGAGGAAGCAGTATTTGAGCTGAAACTACAAGGGAACCAAGAATTCATAGAGGCAAATGTGAAAATGGAAGGGACTTTAGGCATGGGGAGGCAATCATCTGCAAAATAATAGAAAGAATTCTATATTTGAAGAATATCAAATAAGTCAGTTTGACTAAAATGTCAGATATTTGAGGAAGAATGATGTAAAATGTCTTTAAAGATAGATGGGAACCAGACTGTGAAGAGCTTTCAATGCCAAACAAAAAGTTTTGTTTTGTTCTAAAAGCAATCAGGAGACACTGGCACTTCCTCAGTCAAGCAACAACATAGTCAAATATGACTATGTCATGGAAATATCAATATGGAATATTCTGAGAAATGGACTGGAGAGTGGAAAGACAGAAAGAGACAAGACCTATGAGGAAATTATTTCAATAGTTAAGGTGGGAGGGGATGAGTATCTGAACTACATTGGTGGTTGTATAAAGAGAGAGAAGAGAGATAAAATCACAATACTGAGGTGGTAGAATTGATAAGACTTGACAGCTTGGTAGACATAAGGGAAGAAGATGGAGAGAAATATGAAGAGTTGAGATCATTCTCTCAAAAACCCAGGGAAAAGACCCCTATCTCAGAGAATCTGCACTAACCATAACCTCACTCTTCTCTTCACCAAGTCCCAATATCTTTACATATTTCCTCACATCATTGTTCTGCATCATTTATTCAATAACCATTCCACACTGTCACATATACCCATGTGAGCTGGGCTGTTAGGCTAAAACCATTGCTATGATTAAGAGAACATCTTGACATTCTTTTAAAGCCTAAGTGGTAATTACTATGGACAGCCTCCTCGAATGCCGTTTCTTCCCCATAACAGCTATTTGCCTTCTTCAGCAGCCTGAACCCTAACAACCACCTCAGTAGGCTAGAAAAACATCTCCCAGACTAATGTAGTCATAGAACAACTTTAGCCTAATTATAATGGCAAAGCACAAATGCTCCCAGGATGAGATATGAATGGAATAGACTTGGAGTAAAGTTAGGGAATATGGAAATGAAAGACAATAAATAAAACATTTTCATATAAATGTTATAACACACTAGCAGAATTTTGATATGCATGTTTTGGGGTTCAATATTTTAGAGCGAGCCTGTCACTGGGGACTTCCCAAATGAGGGAAGGGATCACCCTGGTGTCTTCTGCCCTAGCAGACCTAACCTGGAGCAATAATTCAGTCTAGTCGTGGAGACCACATTTTAGGAGGACCTAGACCAGCACATCCAAAAGAAAGCAATATAGTGGTGACTACTAACTAAAAAGCATTCCATATGAGAATCTGTGGGAGGGACTAAGGCCATTTAACTTGGAGAAAAGAAGATGCGGTGGGAATATAACTTTTATATTTTAGTATACAAAGAACTGTCATGTGGAAGAGGGATTTGACTTATTTTACTTGGTCTCAAAGGGAATACGAGGAGGAGGAATGGATGTAAGTAACAGAGAGGCAGATTTGTATTTAATGTAAAGGAAAGTTTTCCTTCTGAACTCTCCAAGGAAAGGGAGAGGATCCCCCTCCCTAAAAGTCTTCAAGCAGAGGCTGACTATTTGTTGAGGGTTTGGGGGAAAAAAAGAATCTCTGTTGAGTTAGGTTGGAGACTAGCTGCCTTCTTAGGCGCCTTCCAGCTCTGAGATTCTGTCCCTTCCAGTTCAGAAATGCTGTGACAGTTCTATGCTGTGCAGATGACTTTTCCCACTGGAAAACACAGGTTTCCGGCTCAGACCCTTATGACAAGTTAAGAAATGTGTTGAGGCCTCTGGGCGGTTCCTGAAGCCTTTGTCTTTAACCACTGACAAATCCCTAATTAAGAAGTTGACTGTCCTCCCTCCAGATCCGTGATACAGCCTTTCTAGGATTACATCCAGTGACAGAAGGGAGGGGCGTTAGCCTTTTGGGCAGTGGGCCAGACGCACAGATTGCCGGTTGCCACAGGGCATGAAGTAAAAGCCATCACCCTGACAGAACAGGAGAGAGCAGAGGGAAATGTGAGACATCCTAAAGAGTCGTCACATCCTGCACTGGGGGCCTAACTTCGACCACTTCTGGAATCCATCTTCAGACACAGTTTGCTCAAAACCATTGTTCAGTTGTTCTTCAGCCATGTCTGACTCTTCAGTGTCCCCATTTGAGATTTTCTTGGCAGAGATACTGGAGTGGTTTGCCCTTTGCTTCTCCAGCTCATTTGATGGATGAAGAAATGGAAGCAAACAGGATGGAATGACTTGCACAAGTCCCCACAGCTAAGATACTGAAATGATTTGTCATAGCTCATTTTACATAAGGGGAAACTGAGGCAAACAGGATGAAGTGACTTGCCCAGGGTCACAAAGCTAGAATAGGAAGAAAGGTTCAAACTCAGGTCTTCGTGACTCAGACTCAACACTATACCACCACCTAGCCACTCGATTCAATTCAGTTTCCAAGAACTTTAGAAATACATGCAATGAACAGAGCTCTGAATACAACAGAGAGAGAGAGAGAGAGAGAGAGAGAGAGAGAGAGAGAGAGAGAGAGAGAGAGAGATGAGTAGGAAAACAGCCCCTACCTTCAGAGAACATGTGAACTAATACATAAAATACATAGAAGGTGACACTGGGTAAATCACAATCTCTTTCTGGGCTTCTGTTCAATAAGATGAAGGCTTTGGCAAGATGATCTCTAAGCCCTTTGTAGCTGTAAATTCTATGATCTCATGCCCTAAATAATGATTGTAATGGGCAGAATATGATAATGCCACTGGAAAGTTACAAGCACAATAATTGAGAGTTAGATGAATTGAGGAATTTTAGAGTTGGAAGTGACTTCAGCATTCACTAGTTCAACCTATACCTAAACAGAATCTGAAGCAGCATAATGAAGGGGGTGCTTGTTCTGGAGTCAGGAAGACCCCTGAGTACAAATCCCCCTCTGATATTTACTAGTCATGTAACTCTGGGCAAATCACTCAACATTTGTCTGCCTCAGTTTCCACATTTGTAAAGTAGGATGGTAACTGCAGCTACCTCCTGGGTTGCTTTGAGGATGAATTGAGATCAGATTTGTACAAACCTTAAAGCATAGCTAGAAAAAAAGAGAAACAACACCTCAGAATATCCTTCATGGTATGGTGAGGCACCCATTCTAAAAACTACAGGAAAAAGTCAGGAGAAAGAATGGAAGTGGAGAGTAACTAATTCCAGGTATAGTAAATTCTAATGTTGTACCAGAATAATCTCTGATTTATCTAAATTTTAAAAATATATTACTATTAAGTTGAATTTTGAATAAATTTACTGGTTTTTAATGAATGAACAAATGAATGCACCATGTTTATCTCAAACAGAATTTAAGGATATCTTCCTGGATAAATCATTGAATGAACTATAGGAAAGAACTGGGAGAATAAAGAGAATAAGACTTCCAGAGGAAGTGACTTGCCTATGGTCACATAGCCAGTCAAGTAGCCCCTTGACTTTTGGGTCTATGACCTTTCCCCTACACTACCCTACTCCACAGAATAATCATTAGAATAGGGCAACTAAGACTTTGCCCAAGATGCCAAAATTTTGAGGTGAAGGTGCCCACTCTTAAAGGATCATAGTGCCTAAAATTTAGAGTTAGAACAGACCTTGAAGGCCATTGATCCAGTCCTATCATTTTATAAATGAGGAAACTGAGGTCAGAGAAGCTATGACTCACCTAGCGCATAGTCCTTCAATAGCTAGAAACAATTGATGTTAGGACTCTGATGGGAAGATTAATTAGTTAAAATAGGAAGTTACAGTAGATTCTCTGTATAATTACCCCCACCCTTTCCCATTTCAACCCCAGCTATATACCTAGTGAACTTCTACTTGGCCCAATTTTGTCCCAACAGCAGTAGCCAGGATCTCCTGCATCCCAAATATTTTGTGCCACCTGCTTGAAGTAGAAAAATTTCTAGGTATGATGCTATTCCCCTATTTATTCCCTAGAACTACCCATTAAAAGAGCAATAAAACCTGTAATGATGACATATACTACTTTGTATCTTATGGCATTTTTTAACTTTTCAAAATACTCCAAAGATTTTTATCTCAATGTATTTCACAACAGCTTTGTCAATAGGTAGAACCAATATTTCAATCTCCTTTTAACAGACAGAATGTGTCTGAAATCTGTCCCTTTGTCTACGCCCCTACTCACCACCCTGGGTCAAGACTTCATTAGTCTCTCACCTGGATTATTATAAAGATCTCGTTATTGATCTCGCCTCCTTGGAATCCATTATACACACTGACACCCAAGTTGTCATCCTCATCCATTGTTCTTATTTTATTCAAAACCTTTCTATAGCTTTCCATTAACTGCTAAATAAGGTCCAATAGCTCATCCTGGCATTCAAAGTCTTTCAAAATATCACACCTATTCTTTCCAGTTTTATCTTAAGCTATTTTTCTACTACATTGCCTTACATTCTCCATATGCCTGCCAAATTGAACTGAGCATGCCCTATACTTTTCTTTGAGCTGTTAATCTTCCTCCAAAAAAAAAAAAAAACAGATTCATTTGACTCGTTCAGAAAACATTCAATGACAACAAAGCAGTATTATCAGTTGAGGTAGATACAACATTTAAAAGATATAGGGTCTCTGCTCTTGAAGAACTTAACAGTTTGGTGGGGAGATATGATGCAAGGACAAATGAATATAAAATAAAAACGCATAAAACTGCATAACCTGGGGTTCAGAGCTGATGAATTTGCCTACAACACTCCTTATTGTTAGAGAGAATGATTACTTGATACTATGTGCCCATATAAGAAATGGAATTAACACAAAAACTTGTGAGAGGAGAGATTTTCTTCTGGCTTCTTGTTTCAAGAGAGTATAGATGTGGTTCTAGACCCTCTTTCAAGAAAAACAGAGAGCCACAGAAAGGATTTTGGAAGGCAGGCAAGTAGGCAGATCCAGTGCCTTTACATATCATTAATTTACCACTTACCTCCTTTGAGGAGACATTGAGGAATTTCCCCTTACTGAAATCTCTCATTCCCCATCTCTATCTCTGCCTCTGTCTCTGTCTCTCTGTCACTCCTCTGACCCCCCACTGTAAGAGCTCATGAGCTCTGTGTATTTTCTGGCATGTTGTAATCTGTATAACTTTTCTTATTTGTTTGCTATTCACTTGGATAAATGGATTTTTCTATTTACTATTTTTGATGGTTTGGGAGGTAATGAGAAGTAAAAAATCTAAAAATAATTTCCCTGTCTAACTATTTAGGAACAACAAAACTGTATTACTTGTCTGGTATTCGCTTTATGGAAAGAGTAAAGTAGTCAACCTCATGACCTTTATCGAGGCATGGACCAAACTCTTCTTTGGAGAGGACTGGTAGAGTCCAGAAATATCTATTCATGCCTCCAAGTGAGCTTCCTTTAAACAAACTCGTGTGGAAATACAAATACTCTGCATGGGCAACACATTCAAAATGAAAAATGTAAAAGAGCAAACATAATGTGATGTGAAGTTAATGAGAGAAAGGTTGTTGATGACAGGAGAGAAGGAAAAAGTTGGTTTTTCCAGGAGAGTAGTAAACTAACTCCTCTAAGGAAGAAACAGTTGGTTTTTTTCTCCAAGAAAAAAACTGATTTAGACCTACAGGAGCTGCCAGGAAAAAGATTACACAATAAGTTAAAGAAACCAAAAGTAATTATTATTCATTACTTAATATGGTGGTAATGAGATAGCACTTTGTTGGGAATCCTATTGTCTTCCTGAAACACATACAAAGAGGTGGCACAAAAGCATGTCACTTGTCAAATCCTATTACCAATATCCACTTTGGATGATTCATGTAGATGCAGAATGATAGTGCCAAAACAAACCTAGAAGGAATTAGCAGAAATTATGGTCTTGGATAAGAATTAAAGATCTTAGGGGCACAAGTGGTGTTTTCAATGTAGAGACAGAGACAGACAGAAGCAGAGACACACAGAGAGATAGTGACCGACACAGAGAAAGAGAGAGAGAAAAAGAGAGAGAGAGATGAGAGAGAGAGAGCAGAGACAGAGACAAGGAGAAAATCAGAGACAAAGAGAGACAGAGAGAGACAGAAACAGAGACAGAGATGGAGACAGAGAAAGTAAAAGATTATGAAATTCTAGAAATGATACAAAAGGATTTCTTTATTTTTCTCATGTCATGGACCCCTTTGGGCCATCTAGTACAGTATATGGAACCTACTTTCAGAACAATGCTTTCAAATGCATAAAATAAAACTTTTTTATAAAAAAAAATTAAATTTTTCATGACTACTATTCATTGAAAGCAAGAGTTTCAGAAAGGAAAGGGGAATAAAAAGAAAAGATGATATAAGGAGTGGCTAGGTGGCTTACGAGAGAGCCAGGCCTAGAGATGGAAGGTACTGGGTTCAAATTTGGTCTAAAACATTTCCTAGCTATGTGACTCTGAGCAAGTTACTTAACCTCCATTGCCTAGTCCTTACCACTCTTCTGCCTTAGAACCAATGCACAGTATTGATTCTAAGATGGAGGGTAAAGGGTTTTTTAAATAAATAAGATGGTATATGACTATGAGATTTGTATTTCTGGACATGCCAAAAGTAAGGAAGAAAACAAGCATTTATTAAGAGCCTACTATTTGCTAGAAACTATAGTAAACTTTTTCTAAATCTTGACTCATTTAATCCTTGCAATTACCCTGGATCATAATGGGCCATTAGTGTCCCAGTTTTAGTTGATGAAACTAAGTAGACATAGATTCTGTGATTTCCTTTAGACTATACAGTAAATAAGTGTTTTGATACTCATTTGATTTGAACTCAGAACTTTCCTAGTTCTCCAGGTCTAGCATTTTATGTACTGCTATACCTAGCTGTCTATGAATGACATATTCCTGGTCAAAGATGGAATATACTTAACAGGAGTTAGTAAAAATGTGTTTACTTAAAGATTTGCAAATAAAATTAAAAAGGCCTTAAACCAAAATGAATAATGATAGAGAGAATTCTATGCATAAATAAACAAACATGCTTGTACATATAACAAAATTGAATAATACATAAAATAGTTACAAATGCAGGAAGGAGAAAAGCAAAAGAAAAGAAAATCCAGAAATTAACAGGAAATAAAATCCAAGAAAGAAGACTATAAAAAAAACCCATCATTAGAAAAGTCTATTCAAGTAAAATACAAGTAACAAAACCCAGAGAAAAACAAAAAAAAAAACCTAGAGATCCCAAAGCAAGGAGGCAAAATTAACCTCAGAGGTAAGATATCATTAGATAAAACTCATACCTGGAATCTAGCCACGTAAAATGACACCTTATTCAAAAGGAAAAGAATAGGCAGAAAATGAAACATTTATTAAGATACTTAGAAGATATATACACGTGAGGAACTCTAAGGAGCAGAAGAAGGATGCAGCATGGAGAACATTTGACCCAAGATCTATAGAGGTCAAAGTAGAAGTAATAATGTTATTAGGATACACTATAAGCTACCTAGACTGAAAGAAAAGACAGAAGCAAGGATAAAAGTTTAAATATTATTATGATCCTATAGGAATAATGTTGGATTGGCTAAAACTCACAATAAACTGAAGCTACCAAGGAAATCTAAAAATTACACGAAGGTTTTTATTTTAAGCTAAGTGGAGGTAGAAGGAGAAAATGAGAATTGAAAGAAGGAAAGGACTGCTAATTGTGGTTTATTGGTTCATGATAATGACTGATGGAGAGAAACTCCCAGTTAATTTCAAGAGAGACCAATATTTTATATGGGGAAATGTAATGAGAAGAGTTATAATCAGGAAAAATTTAAGAGCAAGCACTTTACCTAAGCTTAGGTTCCAAGATCCTTTCCAAGTGTAGTATCCTCTTTTCTGGGTTTTAAGGTCCCTTCTAGCACATTCTAAGATCTTTAGGTCATTAGCATACCATTAAAAGAATATATGACCCACTCAAGAATATATGACCCACTCCAATGTCATGTAGGAGACAATCGAAGACTCATATGGACAGTTCTATAAACTCTTTCCACCCTTTTCACCTGCAGTTTTGTTTTGTTTTGTTTTTGCGAAGAATCTCACTTTGAAGAATCTTTCTGGGGAAAGAAGGTCATCCTCAATAGGGTCTCCATCCCTGAGAATGCCATCTGGCCTCCCACTCTGAATCACCATGGTGCTTGAGCATGGGGTCTTCTAAACAGCATTTTGAAGGGGCCAAGGTCACCACACAGTCAACCTTTACAGATGGGGTTGGGACGAGGCACCCGAACTGCAGCTGTGACCAGGCAGGGACAATGACCCCCATTGTCCCAAGGTTGCTCTTGGGCCACATTTGAGGGCAGTGGGGTGACCCTGAATAGAAAAACAGAGAAGTTGCTGGAGGCCTCAGCAAGATGCGTCTTCACTAATGAATGGGATTTTTGAAAGGGTAATAGCCAGGATTTTTTTGGTAAAAAGGCATTAATATCTTTTTGTCAATCTATGATCTCTAAGTAACTTGGAGTTCTCAGACTCTGTGATTCTACTATGTCCACAGATGAAAACAAATAAAATGCAGAAAAAAGTAATAAAATAATATAATCATAGAAATCATGGTCAAATGGAAAGAACATTCATTGTACTGGTTGTCAAAAGATGTGTGTCAGTCCGATTTCCATTGCTAGCCATAGGACCCTGGATAAATATAATTAGAGGAAGAATAAGATTTATATAACACTTGCAATTTGCAAAACACTTTACATGTATTTGTATTGCTATTTAATATGCTAGTTAAACTTCACAGCAAACCTGTAATGTAGATGCTAATTACAGAAGAGGAAACTGAGCATGAGAAGGGGTTATGTGATTTACCAAGAGCATCAATAATAATAAATCATAATCATAATAACTAACATTTATAAAGTACTTATAGTGTCAAGAATGGTGCCAAGCACTTTACAATGGTCTCATTTGATCTTCACAAGAACCTCGGGAGGTAGGTATATCATCCTCATTTTACATGTGAGGGAATTGAAGCAAACAGAGGTTAAGTGACTTGTCCAAAGTCACACAGCTGGGAGGAATCTGAGGCTGGCTTTGAACTCAGCGTTTCCTGACTCCAGACCTTGTATTCTATCCACTGAACTGCCTAATTTGCCCTGATAAAGCTAGTAGGTATTAAAGGTAATATGAACCCCAAGTTCACATTCCATCATAGAATCAGAGATTTGGCACTGGAAAGACCAGAGATCTCTCGATTTACAGATGAGGAAACTGAGACTCAGAGAGCTTAAGTGACCCAATGAGGTCACATGGCTACTATCAATGGTAAGGTTTAAGCTTAGGACTTCCTGAATTTTAATCTAATACTCAACCTACTAAACCAAGTTCATGTGTTAAGTAACATTTCTCGATTTTACAAATAAGTAATGTTAACTTCAGAAAAATGAAGTGACTTCCCCATGGACATACCTGACTAGTATGTAATGCCATGATTTCTAATGAGGCAGCTAACTGGTTCAGTGGATAAAACTCTGGACCTGGATTCTGACCTCAAAACCTGTCTCAAACATTTACTAGCTGTATAATGTCAAGCAAGTCACTTAATCTCTATTTACCTCAGTTTCCTCAACTATAAAATGAGAAAAATAACAGCATCTACCTTGAAGTATTATTGTGAAGATCTAATGAGATGATATTTATAAAGTGTTTAACATGGCACTATGCACATAGTTGATGCTATATAAATGCTTATTCCATTCCCTTTCCTCACTGTTATTTTAACTCCTGATACCCCTAGAGTCCTATGGTTCCTCTTTTTTTAACTCTTACCTTCTGTCTTGGAATCAATACTTTTTCTATTTTCTGGCTCTTCTTTTATTTCTCTTTTCAAATTCCAGTTTGGGTGACCAATGCCAATCCCCAACAAGTCTCTCGGGCTCTCCCAGACACAGAGATATGATGATGGCAGTGGTGTGCTTGACCTCACTTGTCCTCTCAAGCTTCTTCCTTCTCTTCCTCTTCCTCCTCCTCATAGTGATGTGGTCAAGGGCTTTGTCATAGTATTCTTGGGTCTTGAAGCACCCAATGCCCTTCAGCTCCAGCACCTACAAATAACACATCTTCATCGACTTGAGGGAAATCCATTTTTTCTTTCACTTTCCAGCCACTGCAGACTTTGACTGAAGAATTTCGAAGCTTCTGGGACTTCTGGTTCCACTTCTGAATCACTCCAAACTGCTTCTGGAACTTCTTCTGAAGAAGTATGCCATCTTTCTCTTTCTGCCTGGCACTCTTGGGAAACATCTATTCACTGAATTGCAGCATGTTCCAATGGTCATTGTCCCTCTGAAGATTCCATTGCACAAACCTGGGTCCAGGTCATTTCTAAGAGATTGGAGCTGGTCTCGTCCTCCTCATGTAAATAATCATACTGGCTTCCACCACCAAAGTGGGAGGAATATTTAGTGGTGTACCTCTCAATCTTATAGGTAGCCTCTGCCCAGTCTGCAAACTTTCCCAACCAATCTCATACTTGGTATTGATTTCAAAACAGAAGAGTGGTAAGGAGGAGGCAAAGGGGGTCAAGTGACTTGTCCAGGGTCACATAGCTAGAAAGTGTCTGAGATCATATTTGAACCCAGGTCTTACCAACTCCAAACCTGATTCTCTATCCACTGTGAAACCTAGCCAGGTGTTTTGATTCATTTTGTTTTTGTTTTAATGATTATACTCTATCTTAGAATCAATACTGTGTATTGGTTCCAAAGCAGAAGAATGGTAGGGTCTAGGTGATGGAGGTCAAGTGACTTGTCCAGGGCCACACAGCTGGGAAGTACTGGAGGCCAGATTTTGCCTCAGGACCTCCCATCTCTAGGTTGGGCTCTCAATGTAGCTGCCCCTCTTGGTGCTATGATTCTTATGAGAGGACAAAATAACTCTACTGAATCAGATGCTAAATTTAATATTTAAAAGCACCCCAATGTGTGGTCTGGATAATAAATACTTTTGTACAGTCAGGAAGGGAACAGATTAATTATCTCAAGGGAGTATAACCACATTTGCAAAACATTAAAAAAATAATTCTCTGTAATCACTTTAATGAAAAAAACATGTCATCTAACACTTTCTGAAAGCAGTTGAGGCTAAGCAAACAATTTGAGGGAGTCCAAGACAGGAAAAGAAGGATGGCACCATTCAACCATTTGTTTGTTTAGTACTTTATTCAGTAAATATTTTCTTCAGTGCCTGCTACATAGGAGGCCTCTTCTGGGTACAAAGAGGGAGTCTGAGGAGGAAAGAAGAAAACTGAATCCCTGCTTTCACAGAAATTATAGTCTAAAATGTTGAAGGAAAAGTATGGACCTAAGGGATGGCAACATTGAGGAGGATGTAATAAGGATGGCAAAACATACAAATGGCTATGTCCATTTTTTATATCTCAGATTTATACCTCTTAGAAATAATCTAATATAATCTTATTTTACATAGGGGGGAACTGAGTTTATATAAGGGAAAGCACCTGTCCAGGGACACACAGGATACCAATACCAAGGAATTGGATTAGGGTCACTGTTCTTTCTACAGTATCCCATTAATCCTGGAAAAGACTTCCTAAATCATCTTGTTAGAAAATCACTGACTCTCAGTCATAAAGGACCCCAGAAGACCCCTAATTTTATATCCAAACTGTATCTCTCCTTATAAAACCTCAATAACAATAGCTAAAATTTATGTAATGCTTTAATTCTTGTAAAGTACTTTATAAATATGAATTCCCTTTATCTTCACAACAACCTTGTAAAGAAATTAATATTTCTATTTTACAAAACAAGATGGTCAATAGTTTTTAAGAATAATAAAATGGATAGAAGGAAAGACTTGGAATTAAGAAGAACTGAGTTCAAATCATGACTCTAATACTAATATAATAATAGTTGTGTGGTCCTAGGTGTGAGAAGGTAAATAATTTCCCCAGGGAATCACTACCAAAAAGATCCCTCATCTAGTGGGGCAGGTTAGAAGAATCTTGATAAAAATTGTGACCAAAATTGGGCCTCAAAGGATAGATAGCACTTTAGCAGGCAAAAGTGGAGATGGAACAAGAAATCATTACATTTTTATCCAAGTTCTCCTAAGAGTTGTGCCAGTGCTTGATTCTGCTTTGCCCAGAGAGTCCTGATCTGCTTAATAACAATAGTCTAAGAAGGAATCAGTCTTGTTGAAGGAACTAGAGATATTCAGCCTATGGAGGGAACTAAGCACTATCTATGCTCTCTTCATATACTTCATGGGATTTAGAGATGGAGCATCTAACTGGTGCAATGGATAGAGTGCCAGACCTGGAGTCAGGAAAACCCACCTTCTTGAGTTCAAATCCAGCCTCATACACTTGTTAGCCATGTCACCCTGTACAAGACACTTAACCTTATTTGCCTCAGTTTCCTCATCTATAAAATGAGTTGTAGGTAGCCTCTGACCAGTCTGCATCCTTTCCCAACCAATCTCATACTTGGCATTGATTCCAAGACCATATTGGGTTACCAATGCTGTCCTTAAGCCAAGAATCTTTGCCAAGATTTTATCCTTGCCAAGAAAACCCCATCTGAGGTCACAGACTCAGACATGACTTAAATGATTGAACTGCAAGAGATGGAAAGTATCTTAAAAAACACATTTCAATTTATTCCTTTTATAAATTACGAAACCAAAGTACAGAGTAAGATTCATAGTTATAAAGCCATAACTATGAGTAAATAATATATTTCATACCTATTATGTAAAAATATGTAAATTATGTTCAACAATGTTTTAGATATTTATGTATTTTACATATGATTTCTATATAAATTGATAATTATAAGTAAATCCATAATTATGATTTATGTGACTGAGACTTAGAGTAAGATAGTAAAAGATCATGCAGGTAGTAAAACACGGAGCTAAGATTCAGTCTGAGCTCTTCTGACTCCAAATTCAAATCTTTCTAAGGGCCATGATGTGGAAGAAGGATTGCATAGGTACTTTGCTCCTGAGAAGGCAGAACAAGGGAGAGGAATCGCTGGATTTAAATTAGAACACAAATATATTTACAAACAACACAAACTATCCAAAAATATAATGGGCTGGTACACTTTTTAAATTGTCATATATTATCATATTAATTCCCTGTCTCCTTCACATTACTACTCTGAGAACTGCATCTTGAATATGGTAGTTATTGAGTCAATGTGGATTATGAGTGGAAATGAAAATGAAAAGGATTTAAGACCCTGAATTAATAGAAAGAACACTGTACTTGCACTAATAAGCCTTGGATTTAAATCTTGACTCTGCCACTTACTATCTTGGGAGACCCATGGCAATTCCTTCTTCCTCTTGTGTGCCCAGAATTTTCTTCAATATGTATCTACTGATATTAATTTCCATTCTTTGAAACAGTACTTTATTTTTAAATTAATTTATTTAATCAATTTAGAACATTATTCCTTAGTTACAAGAATCACATTATTTTCTTCCCTCCCCTACACCAACCCTTCCCCCAGCAGATGTGCAATTTCATTGAGTATTACATGTGTCCTTGATCAGAACCTATTTCCCTGTTGTTGGTGTTTGCACTAGGATGTTCATTTAGAGGCTACATCCCCAGCCATATCCCCCTCTACCCATGCAATCAAGCAGTTGTTTTTCTTCTGTGTTTCTACTCCCAAAATTTTTCCTCTGAATGTGAATAATGTTTTTTTTTCCCTCATAGATTCCTCCAAGTTGTTCAGGATCACCTCATCACCACTAATAAAGATGTCCATTACATTTGATTGTAGCGCAGTGTGTCAGTCTCTGTGTACGATGTTCTCCTGGTTCTGCTCCTTTCACTCTGCATCAATTCCTAGAGGTCATTCCAGTTCCCATGGAATTCCTCCACTTTATTATTCCTTTGAGCACAATAGTATTCCATCACCAACAGATACCACAATTTGTTTAGCAATTCCCCAATTGAAGGGCATCCCCTCATTTTCCAATTTTTGGCCACCACAAAGAGTGCAGCTATGAATATTTTTGTACATGTCTTTTTCCTTAGTATCTCTGTGGGGTACAAACCCAGCAGTGCTATGGCTGGATCAAAGAGCAGATAGTCTTTTAGCACCCTTTGGACATAGTTCCAAATTGCCCTCCAGAATGGTTGGATCAATTCACAACTCCACCAGCAATGCATTAATGTCCCGACTTTGCAACATTCCCTCCAGCATTCATTACTTTCTGTTGCTGTAATGTTAGCCAATCTGCCAGGTGTGAGGTGATACCTTAGAATTGTTCTAATTTGCATTTCTCTGATTATAAGAGATTTAGAACAATTTTTCACGTATTTATTAAAAGTTTTGATTTTTTAACTGAAAATTGCTTATTCATGTCCCTTGCCCATTTTTCAATTGGAGAATGGTTTGATTTTTTGTACAATTGGTTTAGCTCTTTATAAATTTGGGTAATTAGACCTTTGTCAGAGGTTTTTGTTATTAAGATTATTTCCCAGTTTGTTGATTCCCTTTTAATTTTGGTTGCATTCGTTTTGTTTGAACAAAAAATTTTTAATTTGATATAATCAAAATTATTGATTTTATATTTTGTGATTTTTTTTCTACTTCTTGCTTGGTTTTAAAGTCTTTCCTTTCCCAAAGATCTGACATGTATACTAATTCTGTGTTCACCTAATTTGCTTATAGTTTCCTTCTTTATATTCAAGTAATTCACCCATTCTGAGTTTATCTTGGTGTAGGGTGTGAGATATTCCTCCAAACCTAATCTCTTCCATGCTGTCTTCCAATTTTCCCAGCAGTTTTGTCAAATAGTGGGTTTTGGTCCCAAAAACTGGGATCTTTGGGCTTGTTATAAACTGTCTTGCTGAGGTCACTTAACCCAAGTCTGTTCCACTGATCCTCCATTCTGTCTCTTAGCCAGTACCAAATTGTTTTGATAACCACCGCTTTATAGTATAGTTTGAGATCTGGAACTGCAAGACCTCCTTTCTTCCCTTTTTTTTCATGATTTTCTTGGTTATCCTTGATCTTTTGTTCTTCCAAATGAACTTTGTTATTTTTTTCTAATTCAGTAAAAAAGTTTTTTGGTAGTTCAATGGATATGGCAATAAATAAGTAAATTAATTTCAGTATGTTTGGCATTTTTATTATGTTAGTTCATCCTACCCAGGAGCAGTCAATGTTTTTTCCAATTGTTTAGATCTAGTTTTAATTGTGTGGAGAGTGTTTTGTAGTTGTGTTCATATAGTCCTTGTGTTTGTCTCTGAAGATAGATTCCTAAGTATTTTATATTCTCTAGGGTAATTTTAAATGGGATTTCTCTTTCTAATTCTTGCTGCTGAAATGGGTTAGAGATATATAGAAATGCTGATGACTTATGCAGGTTTATTTTGTATCCTGAAACTTTGCTAAAGTTGTTGATTATTTCGAGTAACTTTTTGGTTGATTCTCTAGGGCTCCTTAAGTAAACCATCATGTCATCTGCAAAGAGTGATAACTTGGTCTCCTCATTGCCTATTTTAATGCCTTCAATTTCTTTTTCTTTTCTAATTGCTACTGATAGTGTTTCTAGTACAATGTTAAATAATAGAGGTGATAATGGGCATCCTTGTTTTACTCCTGATCTTATTGGGAAGGCTTCTAGTTTATCCCCATTGCAGATGATGTTTGCTGATAGTTTTAGATATATGCTGTTTATTATTTTTAGGAAAGGCCCTTCTATTCCTATGCTTTCTAGTGTTTTCAATAGGAATGGGTGTTGTATTTTATCAAAAGCTTTTTCTGCATCTATTGAGATAATCATATGATTTTTGTTGGTTTGCTTGTTGATATGGTCAATTATGTGGATGGTTTTCCTAATATTGAACCATCCTTGCATTCCTGGTATGAATCCTACTTGGTCATAGTGAAAATCATGATCGTGATTGTGATCACTTGCTGGAATCTTTTTGCTGGTATCCTATTTAAGATTTTTGCATCTATATTCATTAATGAAATTGGTCTATAGTTTTCTTTCTCTGTTTTTGACCTGACTGACTTTGGAATCAGTGCCATATTTGTGTTGTAAAAGGAATTTGGTAGAACTCCTTCTTTGCTTATTATGTCAAATAGTTTGTATAATATTGGAATTAGTTGTTCCTTGAATGTTTGATAGAATTCATTTGTGAATCCATCTGGACCTGGGGATTTTTTTAGGGAGTTCTTCGATGGCTTGTTCTATTTCTTTTTTATGATATGGAGTTGTTTAGGTAGTCTATTTCTTCCTCTGTTAGTCTAGGCAATTTATATTTTTGTAAATATTCATCCATATCACCTAGATTGCCATATTTATTGCCATGTAATTGGGCATAATAGTTTTTAATGATTGCCTTAATTTCTTCTTCATTAGAGGTGAGGTCTCCCTTTATATCTTGATTATTATCAATTTGGTTTTCTTCTTTCCTTTTTTAGTTAGATTGAGCAGTACTTTGTTTTATTGTTTTTTTCAAAGTACCAGCTTCTAGTCTTATTTAGTAAATCAATAATTCTTTGACTTTCAATTTTATTAAGTTCTCCTTTGATTTTTAGGATCTCTAATTTAGTCTTCATCTGAGGATTTTTAATTTGTTCACTTTCTAGTTTTTTAATCTGCATGCCCAACTCATTGACTTCTGCCATCCCTAATTTGTTAACATATGAACTCAAGGATATGTATTTCCCCCTGAGTACTGCTTTGGCTTCATCCCATAGATTTTGAAAGGATGTCTCATCATTGTCATTTTCTTCTATGAAGTTACTAATTGTTTCTATGATTTGTTCTTTAACCAATTCTGGAGAATCATATTGTTTAATTTCCAATTAATTTTTGATTTGCTTCTCCATGTACCCTTACTAATATTATTTTCATTGCATTGTGATCTGAGAAGGTTGCATTTATTATGTCTGCTCTTTTGCACTTGTTTGCAATGTTTTTATGCCCTAATACATGGTCAATCTTTGTTAATGTACCATGTGCTGCAGAAAAGAAGGTGTATTCCTTTTTGTCCCTATTAATTTTTCTCCACATATCTAATAACTCTAATTTTTCTAAGATTTCTAAGATTTTCTAAGATTCACTTCTCTTACCTCTTTCTTATTTATTTTTTGGTTCGATTTATCTAGTTCTGATAGAGGAAGGTTCAGGTGTCCCACTAGTATAGTTTTTCTATCTATTTCATCCTTGAGCTCCACTAGTTTCTCTTTTAGAAATCTGGGTGCTACGCCATTTGGTGCATACATGTTGAGTATTGATATTTCCTCATTGTCTATGCTGCCTTTTATCAGGATATAATTACCTTCCCTATCTCTTTTAACTAGATCTATTTTTACTTTGGATTTGTCAGATATCATGATTGTGACTCCTGCCTTCTTTTTATCAGTTGATGCCCAATAGATTTGGCTCCATCCTCTTACTTTTACCCTATGCATATCTACCTTCCTCATGTGTGTTTCTTATAGACAGCATATGGTAGGGTTTTGGATTCTAATCCACTCTGCTATTTGCTTGCGTTTTATGGGTGAATTCATTCCATTCACATTCATAGTTATGATTACCAGCTGTGTATTTCCCAGCATTTTGATTTCTACTCCTAATCCTGCCTTTTCTTCTTTCATTATTTCCTTCTAAATCAATGTTTTTTTAATCAGTCCCCCTAAGTCCCACCTTATTTTACTTCCCTTTCTAACCCCCTTCCTTCTTGTTCCCCCCTTATTTTCTTTACAGTCTTTTTAAACTACCCCCCACCCTCTACCTCCCTTGTACTGCTTCCCTCCCCACCAGTCCATTTGTTACCCTTCTACTTCCCTATAGGGTGCAAATCAATTCTCTGCCCCCAATGGATTGAATTGTTCCTCCCTCTTTGAGTCAATTTAAATACATGTAAGAGTTGAGTATTTCCTATCTCCAACCTCTTTACCCTTCCAGTGTATTGATGTTCTCCCCCATCCCTCCATGAGCTTCTTTGTGACATATAAATTTATCCCCTTTTGTTTTTTCCCATTTCTTTTAGTATTAACCTATTTTTAGCTCTAGTTGTATATATATATATATATATATGTATACATATATATGTATTTAAGCATACATATATTTATATACATATTTATATCTTGGCATTTCATTCTATACAGTTTGTCACTGTTCCCTTCTAAGTGTAATTCTTCTAGCTGCCCAGGTGGTAATAACAATTTTTAAAAGTTACCAATGATATCTTTTCTTATAGGGATACATATCATTTTAACTTTCTGGGTCTCTTAAAAAAGTTGTTTTTTGTTTTGTTTTTCTCCCCCCCTCCCTTTTTTTTTAATTACCTTTTGATGATTCTCTTGAGTTCTGTGCTTGGGCATCAAATTTTCTCTTCAGGTATGGTCTTTTCATTACAAATGCTTGGAATTCTTCTATTTTGTTAAATGACCATACTTGCCCCTGTAAAAATATAGTCAGTTTTGCTGGGTAGTTGATTTTTGGTTGTAGACCTAGTTCCCTTGCTTTCCAGAATATCATATTCCATGTCTTTTGGTCCTTTGGTGTAGATGCAGCCAGATCCTGTGTGATCCTCACTGTGGTTCCAGCGTATCTGAATGACTTCTTCTTAGCAGCTTGTAATATTTTTCCTTGGTCTGATAGTTCTTGAATTTGGCTATAACATTCCTGGGTATTGTCAGTTGGTGATTAAATACAGGAGGTGATCTGTGGATTCTTTCAATCTCTACTTTTCCCTCTTGTTCTAAACTATTGGGGCAGTTTTCTTGTATAATTTCCTGTCATATGCTGTCCAGGCTTTTTCTTTTGTCATAGTCTTCTGGTAGACCAATTATTCTTAAGTTGTCTCTCCTGGAATGATTTTCTAAATCTTCTGTTTTGTGAATGAGATGCTTTATATTTTCCTCAATTTTTTCATTCTTTTGACTTTGTTTTATAGTGTCCTGCTGCCTTGTGAAGTCACTTGATACTAGTTGTTGTATTCTGGTTCTTAAAGACTGGATTTCATCCCTGGCTTTTTGGTCATCCTTCTCCTTCTTGTCTGATTTTCTGTGGAGGTCATCTTTCATCTTCTTTGCCTCATTTTCAAGTTGGTTGATTTTGGCTTTCAAGACACTATTTTCTTCTTTTAGTTCAAATGCCTCTATTTCCAGATGACTTATATTAGTTTTTAAGTTCTTTTCCCAGTTGTCTTCAGCCTCTCTTAATTGTGTTTTGAATTGTATTTTGAGTTCTTCCAGTGCCAGTATCCAATTTGCTGGTTTTCTGGGTTTTTTGCTTGTAGTTCCCTCATACTCCTCTGTTCCATTTGCTCTTTGTTTATTGTCTGTATAGAAACTGTTGATTGTAATTTATTTTTTCTTTTTCTGTTGTTTGCTTATATTTACCCCTTCTTTACTCCCTGCTGTTGCCTGAGCTCTTGTTCCTCTCATTTTTTTGTGGTTTGGGGCTTTTCTTTCTGCCTTCACCCTTGGAGTTTTTTCAGTAAATCTCTCAGTGCAGTCTGTGGGGGAGGGGTGTTGGAGCCTGAGCTTCTCTGCCCTCTGGAAGCTTTGATGGGATTAAGTCCAGCAGTCTGTGGGGGAGGGGTTTTGGAGCTTGAGCTTCCCTGTCCTCTGGAGGCTTTGATGGGATTAGGTCTGGCTGGGTTGCTGGATGTTTCCTGAGGCCACAACCTCGGGAAGGGGGGGAAATAATGGAGTGTCTCCCCTTCTTCAACTATGCCTCCCACTCTGTGCTCTGCTTTTCTCCTCTGTCTGCTTCCATACTGCCTGTGTTGGACGATTTGAGCCTGGCACAGCTTTGACCGCAAGGTACTCCCTCCAGACAAGTACCTTTTCCTGTGCAGAGGTTCCAGCTGCTGCCATGGGATTAGCACTCTAGGTGGGGGAAGGGTCCCAGGACCTTCCTTCTTCTTCCCCCATAAACCGGAGTGTTCTAGAATTCTGGCTTTTGGGAGTGTACCTTTTAAGTTGAGTCTAGCAGGAGGGTTCTTGGGCTCTGTCTTGTTGTTAGGTTTGATTTTCAGTCCCCTAGGAGCATTTAGTTTGCAATCAGTAAGGAAGTGTTTTCAGAGGTCTGAACATTTGCTGCCTCTACACCGCCATCTTGACTCAGCCTCCTGCACCTGAAACGGTACTTTAAAATATCCAAAATGCTTTTTTTGGTAGAACAAATTGTATACTTATTTCATAGATGGGGAAAATGAGAGATGACATAGTGAAATATGTAAGTTTAGGAACTGATAGAAGTCAATAAGTTTGGTTTAAAGGTTTAGACGCACTGACCCTTGCAAATCTCTCATCTGCCTTTTTCTATTCTTCAATAGTTTACTACTGATGATCACAGATATCTAGAACAACTCAGAGTCAATATTATAGCTCAGATAGGACTTGAGGGGCACAATTATTTCCAGGGTGCCTTTTGAATTTTCTAGAAATCAGATATCATAAGTGAGATTTGAATCTTTACCCTAGAAGAGACCAAAGCCCGACTATAACCCTTGAGGTGGTTCTGCTCCTTTCGCTAATAAAACATGAAGTGGTTAGGATGAAGGAGTGGCCTAGGGAGCTCAACCAACACCAAGAAACTACAGAATAAAAAAACTCCATTTGTAGATGAAAGAGGAAACAATATCTGACATATGTAACAGCAACAAATGAAGTTTATCCATAATTTCCAAATATTTCCCTGACTCAAAATTAGGTCTGAATGAATACAGCCTCCTTCTGAAGTCTTGTGATCCTACAGAATATTAATGACATAGCTCTGGCTTCTGACAAAGCCTGCTTAAAACCAAGTGGAGGCTGCCTTGGGCCAGAAGGTCGTGCTAACCTTGGGCTTTTACAGAGTGCCACAGGACATGCAAATGAGGGTCCTGACTTGGGAAGATCTGCCCATGAGCAGAGCCAGGAAGTCTGACTGCGATCTGTGAGCCTGGCATTAGCCAGCAAAGGAAGAGATGTTAATGGGGGCTTAAGGACAGCACTGGTAACCCAATATTAGCTGTCCAGGATGTCTGTCACTCCTGGACTCATTAGCTTGTACAAGCTGTCAAAACTTTAGGAGCCAGTGTAGTGGAAATGTGCCTCTGAGATCCATTTGGACAATCATCAGAATTCTCCTTCAGGGCTGCCTCTTCCCTGTCTTTTCCTTTTTTTTAATAGTTAAAGGCTCTTTTGGACTGGTTCTAATCTTGGGCGAAGGGTTAAGCTGAAACATACTTGGGGACAAGGTGTCTGAATCTAAAGATTTGCAAGGGAGGCAATTAATACAATGGAAAAATCACTGACCTGAGAGCTGGGAGATGCAAGTGCCACCTTTGCTGAGACCTAGCTGAGTGATCTGAAACGAATGAATTCCCCTTTTGACTTGCCAAGCTCTTCATCTATTAACTAGTGTCTGTAAATGGCAGAGGTAAGACTTGGGATTCAGGTCTTTTGACTCTGAGCCCAGAATTCTTTCTCCTGGTTCAGTTTCCTATACCTCCTTCTGCCAGTTAATCAATCCATACTTAATGAATGCTGACTGCATTCAAGACCCTGTGCCTCTAAACTATGCTGTGGGTATGTGGGGGCTTTGGGGAAACAGGTTCATAAAGTATGACTTCTGACCTCATGAATCTAAAGTCTATCTGAAGCCAATTTCCTTATTTATGTCCATGGATATGAAAAGAAAGATTTAGTTCAGTTCTACCTTTTTTCTAAATTCTTCTCATTGGTGCTGTATAGACAAAACTAGAAAGACTTTTGAAGTTATTTAGCCTAAAGGGAGCTAAGTGGCCTAGTAGATAGAATATGAGCATGAAATCATGAAGTCTTAGATTCAAATCCAGATGTGTGAACTTGGGCAAGTCATTTAATCTGTTTACTTGAATCTGCCCAACTATAAAATGAGGATAATAATAGTGTTATTATGAAGTTCAAATCTTGTGCTTGGTACATAATAGGTATATATAAATGTTGGTTGTAACTCTTTCTCTTCCTCCTTTTACTAGTCCAAACCATTCATTCCACAAATGAGAAAATTGTGCTTCAGAAATGTGAATTATCTTGCTCAATGCCCTTTATAGATAGTAAAAATCAGAGGCTGGATTCAAACCAAAGTCCTCTAACATTTGGGAAGAAAGAAATTAAATGACCTGAGAGGGAAATCTATGAAAACTGAAGTGGTATCTTCACAGGGAGGGAGGGATAAGAAGGGATAAGTTGTTAATAGTAAATATGAAGAGACTCATAAGATCAGACTTTAGTAAAGGACAGGAGGTCCCAAGTGGTAAGAAGATGAGGCCAAAGCCTTTTTTTTAATAAGAAGCAGAATTTTTGAAGAGGGATAACATCAAATAAGGGTAACATGTCAGGGTGGGGCCAGTAAATAAATTGGGAAGTCTAGTAAATAAACTGGGGAATTGGTGATAATGGATTTTCTATAAGAAAAATTGAACCCAATTACAGGGGAGTCTGAGTAGGCAGTATGGTGAAACAGAAAGAGCCCAATATATATATATATATATATATATATATATATGTAACAAATTTCTCTAATAAAGATCCAATTTCATAAATATATAAAGAACTAAGTCAAATTTATAAGAAACCAAGCCATTCCCCAATTAGCAAATGGTGAAGAGATATGAATAGGCAGCTCTCAGAGCAAGAAATCAAAGCTATCACTAATCATATTAAAAAATGTTCTAAATCCCTCCTGAGTAGAGAAATGCAAATCAAAACAGCTCTGAGATACCACCTCACACCTATCAGATTGACCAATATGACAGTAAAGGGAAATAATAAATGTTGGAGGAAATGGGCAATATGGGAACTCTAATATATTGCTCGTGGAGTTGTGAATTGATCTAATCATTCTGGAAGACAATTTGGAATTATGCCCAAAGAGTTTTTTTAAAAATGCATACTTTTTGATCCAGCAATACCACTATTAGGTCTGTATCCCAGAGAGATAAAAAAAATAGTGATGGGTGTGTTTGTACAAAAAATATTTATAGCTGTGCTTTTTGTGGTGGCAAAAAACTGGCAACAAAGGGATGTCCCTCAGTTGGGGAATGGCTGAACAAATTGCGGTATCTGATGGTGATAGAATACTATTATGCCATAAGGAAAAAAGAGCTGCTTGATTTCTATAAGAACTGGAAAAACCTCCACAGAGTGATGCAGAGTGAAATAAGCAGAACCAGTAGAACATTGTACATAGTAACTGAAACATTATGGGAAGATAAAATGTTATTGATTTTGCTACTAAAAGCAATGCAATGATCCAGGACAATTCTGAGAGTATTATGAGAAAAAAATGCTATACACATCTAAAGAAAGAACTGTTAGAGAAGAAATGCAGAAGAAAACATGATTTATCACTTTTTTATTTGGGTATAAGATGTGGGGCTTTTGTTTTAAAAGATAACTCTATTACAAAAATGAATAATATAGAAATAGGTTTTGAGTGACAATACCTGTATAACTCAGTGGAATTGCCTGTCAACTACAGGAGAGGGGAGGGAGACAACATGAATCATGTAACCTTGGAAAACTTATGTGTAAATTTGTTACTGGAATAAATAAAGAAAATTTAAAATAAAAAAGAGTCCAAGACAGCTAAAGTTGCCACTCGGCCACAAATGCATTGTGAAAGCCCAGGCAAGTCTCTTAACATATTAGCCTCAGTTTTCTCAACTGTAAAAGAAAAGGACATTTGACTAGATATTAATGTTCCTTCCTTTTCCTCCAATTTGGTTCTCATAAGTAGCTTGTAAATTGGATTCTAAAGATAATTTTTAAAGGAAGTGTTAGACAAATGATATAACTTAAAACTGGAGCTCTTATAATCAGAGAGATGCAAATCAAAACAACTCTGAGGTATCACCGAACACCTAGCAGATTGGCTAACATGACAGCTATGGAAATTAATGAATGCTGGAGGGGACGTGGCAAAGTTGGAACATTAATGCACTGCTGGTGGAGTTGTGAATTGATCCAACCATTCTGGAGGGCAATTTGGAACTATGTCCAAAGGGCGATAAAAGACTGTCTGCCCTTTGATCCAGCCATAGCACTGCTGGGTTTATACCCCGCAGAGATAATAAGGAAAAAGACACGTACAAAAATATTCATAGCTGCACTCTTTGTGGTGGCCAAAAATTGGAAAATGAGGGGATGCTCTTCAATTGGGGAATGGCTGAACAAATTGTGGCATCTGTTGGTGAAGGAATACTATTGTGCTCAAAGGAATAATAAAGTGGAGGAATTCCATGGAGACTGGAATGACCTCCAGGAAGTGATGCAGAGTGAAAGGAACAGAACCAGGAGAACATTGTACACAGAGACTGACACACTGTGCTACAATTAAATGTAATGGATTTCTCCATTAGTGGCAATGCAGTGTTCCATGAACAACTTGGAGGGAACTATGAGAAAGAACACTATCCACATTCAGAGGAAAAACCGTGGGAGTTGAAACACAGAAGAAAAACACTGCTTGAATACATAGGTCGATGGGGATATGTCTGGGGATGTAGACTCTAAATGAACATCCTGATGCAAACACCAACAATATGGAAATAGGTTCTGATCAAGGACACATGTAATACCCAGTGGAATTGCACATGGGCTATGGGAAGGGTGGGGGTAGGGGAGGGAGGGATAGAATGCTATTCTTGTAACCAAGGAATAATGTTCTAAGTTGACTAAATAAAAATTTAAAAAAATAAAATAAAATAAAAAGAAGTGGTTGAACTAGAAAAAAAAAAACTGGAGCCAACCTTAGAAATCATCTTCTAGTCTGACCCCTTCATTTTACAGATCTTAAGGAACCAAAGAGTTCACATGACACCCTGGGACATGCAGATATTAAGTGGCAGGGCTTAGATTTGAACCCAAGTCCTCTGATGCTAGACCCAGTGTTTAGTCTACTCCATGAAGCAGTCACTATGTTTAAAGAGCAGGGTAGGGTTTCCTCTGTTCTCCCTAATAATAAAATGACCAGGATATATGGGTCTGGGTTATCATTATTCCACTTTCTATCTGAGTAACTTTAACCAAGTCCTTAAGCTTCAATTTCTATATCTGTAAAATTAATTTAATGATCCCCATTCTATCTCCCTCACTAGGATGATATAAGTCACAAATCAAAGGCAATATTTTGACAGTGTTGACTATCTACTACTGTTCAAATGTAACCTATTTAGTAAGAATATAGCTTCCTAGGGGATGATTTGTAGGGGATCTTAGTCCTTGGATGGATGAGTTATGGTCAGTTTTGCTAATAAATCAGTCTCATGACTAATCATGAAGTATTGGTTCTTTTTCTTGAAGCCATTTATATTTAATATAGCATCATAGAAATTAGAACTGGAAGAGGCCTTGTTTCCATGTCCAGTAAGCTAATCACTCCATCCACGTTTATTTCTAATCTTTCAACTATTCTTTGTATTTTGTCCAATATCTTTATTTTCTACATGAGGAAATTGAGGTCCATAAAAAAGTTACTTACTCAGGATTATATAATTAATGAGAGACAACGTTGGCATTGACATCAAGTTCTTCCCCAAAACCAGAGTCCTCCTTCTGAATCCAAATTCTGAAGACATGTTTGGTTGTCTCACAAATTAGAATATTAGCAATGCTTATTCTTATGAAACCAAAGGGGAGAGAGAGAGAGAGAGAGAGAGAGAGAGAGAGAGAGAGAGAGAGAGAGAGAGAGAGAGAGAGAGAGAGAGAGAGAGAGAGAGAGAGAGAGAGAGAGAGAGAGAGAGAGAGAGAGAGAGAGAGAGAGAGAGAGAGAGAGAGAGAGAGAGAGAGAGAGAGAGAGAGAGAGAGAGAGAGAGAGAGCTGTTGTAATTTGGCTTCCTGTCAAAAAGATTTTTCAATTCCAGTCACTGATGCAATCTGGGGTTAGAATTTCCTAAATTGGTCATGGAAGGGATTATTCCACTACGAGACAACACCTCAAAGTTTCACTTTATATTCAGACTATCTGGAAAGTTCCAATGATGCTGAACCAGAGTCCAACTTTTCAAAACCCTTGAAACTTTCAAAGAAAGGTAGAAAAGACCCAGTTAATAAGACTTCACAGTGCCAGCCCGAACCATAGAAATAAAGAGTGGCTGCCCACATGATGTAATTTAAGAGGCAACAAGAAGGCTCCCACACCTCAAAAAATTAAAATCTTTACCATCTATTCAGTAGAGCCTGAGTCTATATTTTGGGGGGGGGGGTACAGGTACCTCTATTCTCCAGACAAAATAGAGTCTAAGAAAACTGTGTCCCTAAAGGGAGCAAGTCTTGATAAGCATACTGAGGGAGAAAGAATGAAGCTCAGAGTATTTCCTAAGAACAGAATAGGTCCACAGGAGGCTGGAACTCCTTCCTCATGGGAAACAACTGCTCTTCCCAAAGGAGAGCTCAAACTGACAGAATAGAGCACAAGCCAAGTAAACTAGAAGATTGATTCTTGAGAGAGAAGCCCACTCAATTAAATTCAAAGATTTATTAAATGACTACTATATCTGAGATATTATACTCAGTTTATAAGTGAAAAAGAAGACCCAACGAACCTTTCTCATGGAGCTTAAAGTTAGTGTGGGGAGGGGACAAGATAAATATACAAATAACCATAATAGAAGGTTAAATGAGGTACATGCAAAGGAAAAGTTTAGAGCAAGATGAGATTTTTGAACAGAAAGTGATCACTTGGGTTGGGAGTCAAGGAAGGCTTCACTGAGGCCTGAATTCAGAATAGATTTGGGTAGGAAAAAACTCTGCTAGGTGCTAGATGTCTGAAGTGAAGAAGAGAAAGAGGAAAAAGGGGAAGAGTGAGAGAAGAGGCATAGAAAGGGAAGGCACACAACTTGAACAATCTTCAGAGATAGTGATACCTTCTCCTAATACAAAGAACAGTACAAAGAAAGATTAGAAATAGACATGAATAGAATGATTCACTTTCTCGACTTGGAAACCAGAAAGTCTGGATTCAGATCCACAGAGGAGAAGGGATTTGTTCAGGGTCACACAGAAAATTAAGTAGCAGAGTGAAGGAAAAGGAGAATTGTAGCTCAGTAATCAGACTTGTCTCTAAACTCCCATTTGAAGTTTTCTTGGCAAAGATAATTGGAGAGGCTTGCCATTTCTTTCTCCACCTCATTTTATAGATGAGGAAACTGAGGTAAACAGAATTAAGTGACTTGCCCTCAAACGCACATCTAGGAAATGTCTGAGGTAGGATTTGAATTTGGTACTTCTTGACTCTACATCTGGCCCTCTATCCACAGCACCACGCAGATACCTAGTAGAGGAGTATTGACTTAGAGGATTTGGACGATTCTGCTCTTTACCTCCTGTATGACCACAGGTAAGGCATTTAACCTTTCTAAACCTCAGTTTCATTATCATTTGTAAAATGAGAGAATCTCTCTTGATGAGCTCCAATATCTCTTTTTATTCCTCTGATATTTTTATGAATCATAAAAGGTGTCCCTTGAAACAAGCCTGGAAAGCAAGTGGACCAAGTATTATCACCCCATTTTGCAAAAGAAAAAGTTGAATGTTTAAATAAAATTAAAAAAATAATTAAAAAAATAAAAAAATAAAAAAATAAATTAAAAGTTGAGGCTCAAAGAGGCAATGACTTGTCCAAGGTCGCACAGCTAGTAAGGAGTCCAATTCCTTTGTGAAACTTAGGCCTGCTTAATGCAGGTCCGTGGTTCTTTCAGTGACATCATGTTGTCTCTTTTTATACAAAGAAAAAAATCATATGTGAGTTAAATGTCCTTAAGTTTAGTTTTCAGGAAGCTTCACACATAGAATTTGATAGCTTGAGCTAGTCTAATTTTGTTATTGTACAGAGGAGGAAACTAAGGGTTGGATAAATTAAGTCAGTTGCCCAACATCATATTTAATATATTGTATTTGTTAATCATTACTTGTGTTTTATATTTATTATTTGTGTTTCATAACCATATTATAGCTCCTCTATGAGGTAGGAAGATGAATATGGAGAAGGAAAAGCCTATTGGGCTTCATATCAACAGAGAGCATGGCATCCTCTTGGACATTACTTTTTATGGTAATTTCCTAAAGTAAAATTTAAGATTTCTTCCCTAGCCCTGACACCATTCACTCCTAACCTTTAGTTTTATTTGAGCTTCCTCAATGTTTATATTCTGAATCCTAGGTACTAGTCCCAGCTCTATAACTATCTACATAACTTTAGTAACTTCCTTTCCCTCTCTAGACCTCCCTATTCTCATCTGTAAAATGGATACAAATAGCTCAGCCTAATTCATCCTATTTTATATATGAAAGAATTGAGAACCAAAGAAGGGAAGTGACTTGCCTGAGATCACTCTGTCAACTTACTGGTAAAGTCAGGATTCCTTGGCTCCTGATCCATTGCTGTTTTAAAATTGGATGTTCTTCTACATAACTGAATTCTCCCAAACTGTCTCTACCTGTATTCCAAAATTGTGATGCTATAGAATTTTTGTGAAAAATTATGAGGACCCCAAGGAGTTCAAAGACCATGAAAAGGGTCCCAACTGAATTTAGATACCCTTGGGAAAAATTGTATGAATGGAAAGTGCAGTAAGTAAAACCAGAAAGAAAAAAACACACAATGTTGTACAGGAAAACATTATTGGAAGACACCAGAACTTTGTCCATGGTAATAACCAATGATGACTCCAAATGATTAACTGTGAAACATATATCTCTCCTTGGGCAGAAAGGTGGTTGATTATAGGTACAGAATGAAACAGACTTTGTTAGATATTGCCAGTAAGTTTATTCATTTATTTGTTTTTAAAACAATGCATTTGGTTCAAGGGATGGTTCTTTAAGTACAAGGGCATCACTGGGAAATAGCCCAATATACAAAAACCATTTTTTTTAAATTGAGCCATTGAAAGAGGGTGTAATAGGGTATAATTATCTCAGAGAATTTGGAATCTCTGGCAAGTCCTTGTAAGGAAACTAATGTAGACATGACAGTTCAATCAATTCTAAGGTTGGGATTAAATTGAAACTACCATTAAGGAAATTGAATCATTAAATTAGCTCTCATTAGGAACTTGATCCTCAGTACACTGACAAAGACAATCTTTCCCAGTTTCCATGTTCACCCTTCTTTGTATAGTGGGAGGCTCTGTTGAGAAACGCCTAAACTAAGCTAGACTGTCATTTCTGGTCATTTTTTTCCTTCCCTGTGACAGCCTGTGGCTCTATTTTTTTCTGGGACTCCCTGCTGAGAAGGTATTGTGTTCTGAGACCAAAAATACTTTCCATTTTCCCAACAGTTTCCCTTTAAAATGTTCCAAATGTTAAACCACATGCTATGGAATTTAACTTCAGAAAAAAATCCCTGTGGGGAGTCAGTGGAGACTGGTACACCTCACTTTAAAAAATGAATATGTTCCTAAAATGTTACAGGCAATTCTCAGATTGTATTAATAGAATCACAGGATCTTTGGGTGGGACAGTACATCAGAGGTCAAAGAAAACTAACATCCCCAACATGACAAGTGTTCTGATGTAGTAGAACTTGTAATCAAGAGACATAGGTTTGAATCCTGCCTCCAACATTTACTGGCTATGTAACATTGATGAGTTAGAGAGATGTCTACCAAAGCATGTGAAAAATTCCCCCAGGGAATGGGTGGATGAGAACAATTTGTTATGGCCATGAAGGCAGCTGAATTAGGTGCTATGAAATGCTTAGAGTTTGGTTATATTTCAAAGAAGCCATGTTCGTTCACTGCATCCTGGGCCATCCCCACTTGTCCTGATTTTGGTCTTGTCTGGAATTTGAACACTCTGGAAGTGAGAGTAAGGTTGATGACGTTGTGCAATTCTGCCTCACTTAAATCCAACTCACTTGCAAGTCAAAACTTCACCCACATGAAGTTATTTATCCTCTTCCAAAACAAAGGATGAACAACAACAACAATATGACCTGGGGGAAAACATTTTTCTTCTAAGTCTCAGTTTCTTCATCTGGAAAATGAAGGGGGGTGGGCTAAGTGATCAACATGGTCCCTTCTAGGTTTCACATTCTAATTCATTATCATCATCCATTTTACATTTACATTACAGTTTACTTTTTACATAACCACCCAGAATGGTATGGAGCATGAGTGTGTATGTGTGTGGGATGGGTGGACCCATTTCCTCTTAAATCAACTCATTCTACTGAGAACTGGAATCATTGCTTTTCTCCTTGGGTTGATATAAAACTTGCCTCCCTTTTTACTTGCAATCATTCATTCTTATTTCTGCCCTCTAAGTCTGCACAGAAAAAAACAAAACAAAATAAAACTTCTTAACATAATAGCATCTCAGATATTTTATGATAGCTATGATTCACCACTATATCTTTTCTTCTCCAAGCTAAAACATTCCTAGCCCCTTAGACTGATCTTAATTCCCCTCACTCTCCTTGTCATATCTTTTTATAAATATCTTTCCTAAAATCTGGCACCAGAATTGAATGTCCCATGCTCCCAGATGTTATTTGACCTAAGCAAAATAGAGTGGGACCAAGTCCAAACATTATGCCCTTCTGAATTCAGTCTATCATCAAGTTAGTTGTACTGGGGGCCATTGTCACATTGTTGGCTGCTTAAGTCTATAGTCCTCCAAAGCCCCCAGATCTTTTTCCCTCAAACATTTGTCAAGCCATACCTGTGCTGTCTGAACTTGCACAGTAAGTTGTTTCAACCCATGCAGGTACTTATATTTTTCTCTATTAAATTTCATCCCCCAGGAACTGGTCTATCCTTAAGACCTTAGAGAACTTTTGGGGTACAGATTCTATCATATTATCTATCCTTGATTTGTGTCATCTACTTATTTGATAAGTCAATCAATTAAACCTTCATTTAAATTGAAAGGAAACTGTTGTTTGGCAAGTCCTCTTGTAGGTGGATGAATCCTTTGGTAAAAGGAATACTCACTCAATGATTTATCAGTTTTTTCTGAAGAAACTTGTAATAGGGTGAAAATGTACTGAGAATGGGAAGACTTGGGTTAAAGGTGACAATTTTATTAGCTGAGTGAATCTGGGCAACTTTTGTATTCTCTCTAAGTTTTACTGTCCTCATTTCTCAATTGAAGGAGAAGGCTTTCCTTTTAAACATAATCATCATCACCATCATTCACATTTATATTGATCTTTGTATGATTGAAAATCTGTTACCCTAAAAAAGAACTACATATCCCAAGAACCCACTGATTCCTGTCATTATGTACTTCCTGTAGACAGAGGATAAAGGGTGTGGGCTTTGGAGGCTCCTCTCTCTCTCAATGTAGAATCAGCATTGATGGTGGTGAGTGGGGTTGACTAAAATATGGCTAACCAGCCATGGGCACATGGTCTTATTTTGTATCTTCTTTATTCCTTGATTTCTAATGATCATTAATAAATCTCTTAAAATCTAATATTGTTATTGAGATTTAATTTTAACTTTTACATTGATGGCAACCAGTAGTTGGAGAAGAACCTCTCAAATTTTTAAGATAGCCTAGATAAATTTTTTTAAAGTCATATTTTTCCTGCCAAGGCTTTTTGCCCACCCCACCCACCCTCACAAACTCCAACCCTCTTTAGTGCTACTGTGTTTTTCTTTTGCTACTTTTTGCCCAGTTGCTTGCTCTCCCTACTGGCTGGGCTATCTTTAGCAGGGGGACTCTTGGCTAAGAAGAAATAAACTGCTTCTCTCATCCAACTGCTTGAGTCCTTCATTCCTCCTTGCTGCTGACTCTGGCATTGCTGATACTGATTCCTCCTGATCTTCTGGACCCAGATCCCTCACCTGGACCCAGCCCCCAGCCTCCAGAAATCCTCCTCCTGATCTCCAGCTTTGATCCTAAATCAGCCTCCACCCCAACCCTGATCACTGTTGCTGCCTCTGCTGGGGTGATTGTTTCCACCAAGTAGCTAGGAGTCCTTGGAGTCACTCCTCAGGACAGATGATAAAAAAAAAAAACACCAGGGTGTTTTTTTCCTTAGGCAATGATTAGCTTTCTAACTCCCTCTAGGGAAACTAGCATTTTACCTTTTACCTCAGGGGGGCTTGGGAAAAGGAAGAGACTCTTCCAAACAGGAAATTGATTACAATCATGGTGTATTCTATGAAAGAGCACTGCATTACATATTTCAAACTGCTTCCAGCTTTAGGATGTTTTTTCATTTTACCACTGATCCTTTCATTATCTTGCCTGAGATTCAGGGGAGAAATTCATTCCCCTACAACCCTTTGCCATTTGGGCCTGCCCAGTTTGAGACTCCTAAAACTCATGTTCTCCCTCACTATGGGAAATATGACAGTGCTGACAATAGGGATCTGAATTTTAGAAAAAGGAATGTTAAAGGGTCTGAAGGTGAAATTTTAAGCCTTTTCAGACTCCATTTTTTAATGAAAGTCTCTGTATCTTATTGTATTTTGCTGATTGTTTTGTTTAAGATTTAATTTTGTTGTTTTAAGTTCATATATTAAATGTATTCAATACTGTTCTGTTACACTGAATCATTTTAATCTACTGTGTTTTAACTATTAGATATATTCTGTTACCTTTCCCTTATGACTACTGAAGAAAATATTGTAAAATATTGTAAAAGCCTGTAAACAGCCTTTTTTCCCCATTTTGCATTTGTTAATTGTCACATAGATGAATGATGGACTCAACCTGGCTAACAACCTTTAGAGAATTTAATAAGCTAAAAATTTAATTGTAATGTTTAGGGATCTTCAGCAATAATTTTAATTAACTAGTGGTTTCTGAATGGATGATGTTTTTTTTTAATATTTATGTTTTAAAGAATGTTGAATTAAAGGTAGAGAAACAAAGAAATGTTCCTACCAGCAGGAAGCCAAAAAGAGCTCCTGCAAAATTCTTCAGTTTAATTTACTTCCATCAGAACATTCTAAAATTCTTGGTGATGTTCTAGACCCAAATAAGTTTTACTTTTTTAAAAAATATACTTGCCAAAGTTGAAAGATTTGCTACGTCTGTAAAAATTGTGACAAATATCCATCAGTTCATAGGATTTTTTGTCATACAGCAACTTATATGAAATATGATAGTGGGTTTGTTTACTATTGTCATTAAATGGATCATTATAATTTTGGGGATTTTGATACTTTTTAAATGTGCATTACATGCTGTACTGTTGTTCTTTATAAAAAACTGTTACTTTGTGAAAATCATTTGCTTGTACTAACAGTGGATAATGGTCAAGTTTGAAGAGGAAATGTATCTCATTTTTGGTGAGAAACCTTTGTATTCTACATTTCCTTAGCTGACAGAGTGTCAATGATTGTAAGCTATATATTTTTGGTTCTTAAAACTCCTTTTATTATTGTTTTTGCTTGCATGTACAATATACTATTTCAGTTTTATTTTTTCTCTCCATTTTGTATTTGAAGCACATGTCACCAGCATTGAGAAGATTTTCTTTAACTTTTTTTTATTTTGATTTTGCAGTAATATAAGTTTAAAATATATTTGCTATAATGTCAATGCATGCCCCAAAAGCTTGAAACTATAAAAATTATGCCACTGGTTGTTTAAAAAAGAATTATGGAATAGCTGTGTGACCCTGGGCAAGTAACTTGACCCCCATTGCCTAGCCCTTACCACTCTTCTGTCTTGGAGCCAAGTATTGGCTTCAGAAGGTAAGGGTTAAAAAAAAAGAATAATGGGACTTTGTTTAATTATTCTGATTCCAGGACAAGAGAATACAAAAAGAACCATTGCACAGTGCCAAAGAAGCACAAAGCTAAACTGCATAGTGCCTATCGAGCACAAGGTCAAAGGGACCAACCAATCCCAATGGGATTCATGAAAATTTTGAGCCAAGAAAGAGGACTTGAACTTTTGGGGGGCTAGGGGTTGCAGCTATTTAACATGTTTTAAAGGCAGGTTTTCTTTGTCCCACATTCTACCAAGTATCTCAAATTTGGCTCCTACCTGGCTCCTATAATCTAGTTCCTTTTCTGTCTTTCATAGTGTGGCAAACTTTCTATAGCCCTGGCTACTGATTGAGTAAATGAATAATTGCTTAAATTATTTTAATTGGGCCCTGATTCAAGGGCCTGTTATGGATTTATTTTCCTTTACTTAGAATTTTTACACATAAGACTTTGATAGTCTATATTTTATCCAGAAATTATTTTTTATTTGGAATTTTTTTTATTTTTTATTTATCTTGTCAATTGATTCATATACCTCATAACTCAGCCATGCATCCCTAAATTATCCCTGTGTTTTTCAACACCCTCTTCAAGGGGGAATGTATTATTATTATTATTTTAAATTGCAAATTTTAAATTCTTTTTGAGAGTAAATTTAGGTTAAGAAACATGCTACCTCTTCAAATCCATAAAGTGAACTCTTCTTAGAAGGCACTATAAAGATGCCTCCACATACCACAAACTACATCAAGAAGATCCAGAATGAACTTTGGGTGTGGTTGATTAAACTGAAGGGTGATTAAACATTTAATTGGAATGTATACTATTATGCCAAAACGGGACTTCCTCCTAACTGGCTTTTTGTCAATGTGCCTAGAAATTATTGGTTTTGTTCTCTTTTCCTCTTATCCTCAAATTATTGCAGTTTCAAAGTTGGTATGTTTACAAGACCCACTAGAGAGACTAGTCTTCCATGGGTCTTAGGGGGAATGTATGATTAAAAATCTGTTACCCTAAAAAAGAACTACATATCCCAAGAACCCACTGACTTCCTGTCATTACGTATTTCCTGTAGACAGAGGATAAAGGGTGTGGGCTTTGGATGCTTCTCTCTCTCAGATGTAGAATCAGCATTGATGGTGATGAGTGGGGTTGACTAAAATATGGCTAACCAGCCATGGGCATGTGGTCTTTATTTTATATCTTCTTTACTCCCTGATTTCTAATGATTATTAATAAATCTCTCAAATGATATTATCATTGAGATTTAATTTTAACTTTTACAGCTTTAAGATTTGTACTGATTATGAATATTATCTCATTTTATCCACTTAATAACTCTAGGAGGAAGGTGCTACTTCCTTCTACTTATCTCCATTTTAGAGATGAGGAACCTGAAGGAAACAGAGGTTTAAATGACTTGCCCAGGGTCATACAGCTACTAAGTATGAGGCTGGATTTGAACTGGATTCCAGATCTAGTGTTCTATCTACTAAGCAACCTAATTAGAGTGTTGAAAATTCTGAGTAAGATAATAGATTTTAGAACCCTTTGTAACCCAAGAATGAGATATATAAGTGTGGGATTATCATCTTTAGTTATCTTCATATCTTGGACTGATAATGAGGTCAGCTGAATTATTCCCACAAAGATGGAAGTCCAAGCTATAGAATGAGATTGTAGGGCAGTTCATCTCTGGCCTCAATCACTTCCTAGCTGTATGATCCTGGGCAAATCTCTTAACCCTCATTATCTAATCCTTATAACTTTTTTACCTTGGATCCACAATATAGTATTGATTCTAAGACAGAAGGCAAAAATGCTGTTGTGGGTTTTTGTTGTTGTTGTTTGTTTTTTAAGAGAGAGATTAGAGGACAGAAGTGGGGTGGAATGAAAAATCATTAAAAAGTTCACAAGTTAGAGTTCTGAATATAAACAGAAAGCATTTAATTTCATTCATTGTAAAAATGTAAACCAGAGGAGTCAACCCAGCTGCTTTATGGGCCACATGTGGCCCATGACATTCTTGAGTGTGGCCCCAGCAAAATTAAAGTCTAGCACCATTCTGATTTTAATGCGTTGATAGACTAATTTAAATGTAATCTATATACAGGTGGTTTTCTAAGACAATATGTGATGCCCAAAGATCCTTATATCCAGTTTAGTAGCCCCCGTTTCTATTTGAGTTTGATATACCTGATGTAAATCAGCCCTTCTGATTAGGACTCTCCTTCCTATTCTACCATGAGTTCACCAAAGAAGGTAGAGGTAGAAGGAAGGTACCCAAAATATTTCATACTTTCCTCAATTTCTCTTAACAGATCCATTATGTCAATGAAATACTTAGGCTATCCATTGGTTATTTCCTTTTTTTAATTAAATTTCATTATTTTAATCAGCAAAATTTCAATTGTCAAGTCAGTAGGTCAAATCTACAAAAATTGGCCTACACAAGGGTAATTGAGAAAGATTTGTAGGTTGGCAGTTGAAGTACCTTGCAAGATTCCATTTTTACTTGATAGCACCTGGTTGCTCTCCAAGGTCCTGGAACACAGAATTCTGGCTTTTTATTGACATAAGAGGACATTAAAAAAATTAAAGAGACTGTTAAAAGGGTAAAAGCACACGTGCTAGAAGGAAATTTCTTTTGTTTTTTTTCTGTTTCTGTTTTTTAGTGATTGTTATTGGTAATCAAGGTGGATACTAACAACACATATTCTGTTCTATATAACAACTTCTGTATACATTGAGCATCATGTCAGGAGACATGATAAGTGCTATTTAGTTGTGTTTTTTTTTTCTGGGACTGTTTCATGCATATCCTTTATGGGATTTTCACCCTATTCCCTAATTGCTGTTACATTGTCCTAGGTTATCAATGGATGGAACCGGTTATGTCATTGACTTTAAGAACTATTTTGGCCTATGTACCATTAATATGCTTATGTTTGATTGTGTTATACAAATGAAGATACTTGTTTTTTGGAGTTGGTTACAAATTAAGGGCAATTGTACAATGGATAACGAGGGATTCAGAAATGAAGCAAATAATAATGGGAATGAAGCATAAAATTGAAGCAATAAAACAATGTATGAAGGAGAGAATGATTCTAAATAATGGTGTTTTGCATGATTTACAGGATAAGGTGTATGGGGTGCTCAGGGAGGGGTAATATCTCTGCTATGGAGGGCTTGTCATGCCCTTCTAGGGCAGCTCGCCAGCCACTGACCCTCACCTGACACCCAGCTCTCACTTGTGGCTCCTAGTAGCTTCTAGCATGCAGCAGCGGCCACACCCTGGGCAATGGCTTCGACAGGCTGGCTAAACCTTGTGAGGGTAGCCATCGGTTGACATCGACCCCTGGTGAACTAGGGCTTTGCTCACCCAGCATGTGAAGACTGCTTCGGCGGAACAGGCGGAAGAAACCAACAAGAAGGTTCAACGGCTGAGATGGCGATGCAGCAAGGCACTGTGGAGTGCTTAGGGCGTGATGGAGCACAAAAGACAACACGGCCATCCAATGCAGCTGAGGAAGTCTCCAGGTGTAACGACTTTTCATGCCACTGGACCCAGGCTTCCAATGCTGAGAGAGTGGGACTGTCTCTGTGCATTGACTTTTCCACTTAAATCTTCATGCACAGGTGTCTTTGTGCACAAAAACGCACAAAGAGAATCGTCATCCTCGATTCGAGAGACAACCAACACAGGATAAGGCTATTGCTAAGGAAATTAATGAAGGAAATGTTAAGAAAATGTCCAGATAGGGAAGGGATAATGCTGAATTTAATAAGACTCAGGCTTCTTTGTTCCCTCTTAGAGATATAATGGTTGTTGCCCAGGATGAAGTATATAAAGTTAAGACACATAAGTTATTCACTCCTGAGGATTTAGAAATGATCAGATGTAGAACCCTTGGCTTTTCTGATGAACCTAGTAAAGTAATAAAGGAATTCCAGAGGGTGATTGAGATCTTTGACCCAAACTACGTTGATTTTTTTCTTACTAATGAAGTAATTACTTACCAAGAGAGAGAAGAACCAATTCATAGAGGACACAAGAAATGATCCATCTTTGATCCCATGGTCACAAGATTTTGAAGGTATAGATATGAATCCAGGCCCTAATTATATAAGAATGAAACAGGTCAGGAGGTCAATCATTGAAGTAATGAAAAGGCGTTCCAAACACCTAAAAGCTTGGTCCAAATTTGAAAGTATAAAGCAGAAACAGAATGAATCACGAACCAATTTTCTAGAAAGAATAAAAGATGCTGCTGAATTAATATTAGGACTTGATGTGTTGGCTGATGACACAATTGCTCACATTAAGAGATTATTCATTAAAATTGCTTGTCCCAAGATAAAGCTATTTTTAATAATAATTGCCCAGACTAGAAAGAGATGGATTTGAAAAAGTTAAAGAGAAAAGCAAATTATTTATACATAAATAATGATGAAAGATATGAAGACCGGGATACAATAATTGAGGATTTGAGAAAAAAAATTAAGGGATGCTCAAAGTATAGCAAGGGATAGTGAAATAAAGGAAATAAAAGCAGTAGCAACACTTAGATCTGTGCAACCAAACAACCAGTACAGGCCAAGAGAAAGGAGATCTGAACCTAAAAGATGTTTCTTATGTAATCGAGTAGGATATTTTGTGAGGGAATGTAGATTCAGAGGACAATTTTCTAGGCAAGTTAATCAGAATAACGAATATAATAGGCAATATAATAATGGATGGAATAACAATAATTATCAAAGGAAAAATGATGGTAATAATTTCCAAAATGCTTGCTGTCAGGGAGCTCAAGCACCTGAGTTAACCACAATTCAAGAGTGGGTTAAATCAGGAGCAAGACCAAGTATAGCCAAGTATTTAGTGGAAATAAGGGTGATCAGAACAAATGGGGTGTGTTCTTTATGAAGGTGTACCTAGAGTTCTCAAGTATTTAAAGAATCAAAGGAAAATGGATTGGAAGTAAATGGAATTGAATGTAATAGAGATATAGTTAATGAATTTATAAATAATGTGATTGAAACAAAAGATAATGTAATTAGTATTAATAATTGTGAGGAAAAAGAAAATTTTAATGGAAATTAGTGGAAAATTCTAATGATTGTGAAATAATGAAAAATAACAAAGAATGTAAATTTGATAAAGATAATGTGATTGTAAATGAGAACTATGATGCCAAGTTATATATAGATTATAAAGACCAATGAGAACAGTGAAAAATCTGATGATGGGATTAAAGATGTGAAATCCTGGGAATATCATGCAAATAAAGCAGATGTAAATTTAGATGTACAGGAAATAACTGAGCTTTGTACTGATGTTACTGTGTTACCTCCAGTGTTGGGAACATTTCAACCACCAAATAGTACAGAACCATGTGTCTGTAACTATTGAAGGCCAGATTTATGACCTTCTGGTTAATACTGGATCCAGTAAATCAGTTTTGCAAAGTTTTCCTAAGAATTGTAGAGCTGTTAGTACAATGAAAGTAATATGTGCTACTGGTAAACCACAGAGAGTAGCAAAATTACAATAAAAAATGATTATGTTAGGTCCATTATCTGTGGAGCATGCATTTCTGTGTATGACAGAATGCCTAATGAATATTTTAGGTAGAGATTTATTATGTAAACAAAGGGCAACAATCCAATGTACTTGTACTAGTGATATCTCATTACATCTACCAGAAGAATCTCTGAAACCTTTTCCATTGCTGTTCTTAGATTCAATCAGTATAGAGGGTGACTTAGATTCAATCTATACAATACCTGAGGATATCCCTAAAGATCTTTGGTCAAAGTCTTCCACAGATGTAGGTCTATTGAAATCAGCTACTCCAGTCAGGGTGAGGACTAAGGAAGGACCAGTTCCTTGTGTACCTCAATATCCCTTAACTAAAGAAGCAAATAAGGGCATAAAACCAATCACTGAATTCCCTAATCCGACAAGGGATTGTAATACCTTGCTTCTCAGAATTTAATACTCCTATTCTTCCAATCAAAAAGTCAAAGTTAGATCAGAATAGCAAAGCTATATATCATTTTATACAGGATTTAAGAGCAGTCAATGATTATGTATTCAAGACTCATCCTATTGTAACAAGTCCAGCTGCTATAATTTCTTCCATTCCAAGTCATTTTTTCTCAATTCCAATTCATGAGGATTCTCAAAAGATCTCACACAAAAGGTCATTTTGGTATTCAAGCTGTAGGAGACTGTAAAAAGGCAATGGTAGCACCAGGAATAAGTACTGTTGCAAATAAGATCTGTACTAGTTGTTTGTTTGCCAAAAAATTCAATCAAGGTGCATTCAGAAAGAAAGGTTTGGGTGGTAAACCTTTGGTATATTGTCCATTTGAAAGTTTGCAAATAGATTACATAAGTATGTCAAAAGCTGGAAGATACACGTTTTGTCTTGTAATTGTAGATAGGTTAACAAAGTGGCCTGAAGCTTTTCCATTTAATACTAATATAGCTAGCTTTGTGGTGAAAGTGTTGCTGAAGGAAATTGTTCCTAGGTTTGGTATACCAATTACCATAAATTCTGATAAAGGATCTCATTTTACATAAGATATCCTGAAGAGAATCTATGAGAATCTAGGGATAACACCTAAAATCATGTTCCTTATCATACACAAAGTTCAGGTCAAGTGGAGCATGTGAATAGGGAACTAAAGGCTATGGTGGGAATGATCTGTGCTGATACTCATCTCAGATGGTCAGAGATTCTTCCCATAGCTTTGTTTTACCTACATATGAGATCAAGAGCAGCTTTACATATATCATCCTATGAAATGCTCTTTGGAAATGCTCCATTGCAGGCAAAAACTTGTAAGACTTTTTATATCTCTCTCTTAGGAGGAGATTGTCAATTTGTTTCATATTTAAGTGAATTACAATAACGGCTTAGAGAATTGCATGATATGGGAGTATTGATCCAATCTGGTCCATTGGATTATTCTCTTCAGAATTTTCAACCAGATGATATGGTGTATGTGAAAATTTTTGCAAAAACATCAACAACTCAAGAGTTTGGTAGGTCTTATAATATTGTGTTAGTTTCACCATCTTCAGTGAAAATATTAGGAAGAGATTCATAGAATCATTGCTCACATATTAAATTAGCTTATGGAACAGATAATGAAAATGTAGAAATTGTAGAAGAAGAAAAATGAAGAAGAATAAGTTGTGGGGAGCTGAGATTCATCAGTCAAATAGAGTCTACAGTCAAAAAGATCAGTAAGGAGAGGGCCATTCCAGTAGAAGAAAACATCTGGATGGAAGAAGACATTGCAGTTGAAGAGGAGGTTTCAGAAAATTGGTGGACACTGTACAAAGACTGAAAGACTTATTAATATTAAGCAGATAAAGACTTTGAAGGGACTTTTCAATGAAGAGGATCAAGTGATAAATGGACTAATTGTTCTAAGGAATTTGGGTAATATAATACAACATAACATAACATTCATAAGCATTCATAAATACATTTTACTACCATGGATTTTGGAGAGGAAGAACTCTTCAAACAAGATATGAAGAAAAATCTGAAGTTTCATTAAGTATATTGCATGCAACAGTAACACAACAGTAACATAACAGTAACACTAAGAAAACAACATAACATAACATGAATAACAATATAACAAACAAATATACACAATAACATAAACATGGTAAGGATACATTGATTCACTAGGTGAATGAGTAAAATAATGTATAGCTAGATACTAACAATATTATAATTAGGTATAAAGTAGTTAGTTATTAACAAAAATAGTTACTTAGTTCAGAATAGTAATAGTATAGGTAGATAAGATTAGTTTTAGGAGATCTTATTAAAATGCGGCTGTAGTTAGATTAGACTTTAAGGTGGATAATATAAGGTAAGATACTGAACTACACTATAAAATATATTGCAACATATATAACAGCATATATTACATAGTACATATGACATGTAACATCACATATCATGCAAGATATAAATACATATATAAATACTGTGTATTATGGTTAGGAATGTAGAATTGTATTATAGTGTATATGCATGTGTATATGTAACATATATAAATATGAAGTATACATGTATAGCATACATGTATATGTTGCATGTATTATATTGTGTATATGTAAAACATATAAATAGATTATATTTGCTAAGTGATTAACATAGAATATGGTTATGTTTAATTTTCATCTATTGTTGAATGTATTTTGCATGAGCAAGTTTGATGGCTTGGTTTAATTTTTTTGTAAAACTTATGCAATGTTGTGTTCATTGTATTTTCCAAAATGTTTTGTCTAAGTTTGCTGTTTATGTATTGTAATATATATGCGGTGTAATAGATGTGATGTAATAGAATTTTCTGAATTAGTTGATAAAAGTAGTATTTTATGATTTTAATGTGTTATATGAAATTTGTGTTTGTATTTTGATTTTGATGTTATTTGCTTGTTTTGCTTTTGCATATGTTCAATCTGTATTTTGAACTTTGAAATTGTTCATTGTATAATTTTCCTTTTTCTTTCCTTGAATAAATCCCTAGATGTAGCAGTCCATACCTATCTATGGTCAAGGGAAATAGTTAAAATGTAAAGATTGTCTTAGGAGAGCTCATGCTCAGTCCTGCGCATGGCAAGTAAAGCCTTTGACCCTTGATCCCAGGGTCCCCCAGCTTTAGGCTCAAAATCAGGTTTCTTTGTGCTCACCTGGCTGAGACAAACAACACCTATACCTTGTCATAATTTACAAGTAAACCAATGGCAATCCACTATGTACTCATCCATATGTATTGTGAACATTTGCATCTCAATAATAATAAATAGGAGCATCCACTTTCCTGGAGCTTGGCCTCTGGCCAAGCTCAACTTTAACTTTTTCCCTCTCTATCTCTCTCTCCCTTTCTGAAAGACCTTTCCTCCTCAATCTCTTACCCTCAAGTGGTTCGTGCTTAGAGTACCAGCTCTAAGGAACCAGTGATTTCTTTCTTAATCTCCTCTCCTCAAGCCGGACTGATCCGTACCTGCAGCCCAGGCTGTAAGGGATCGTGGCTTTTCTTTCAGCTAATCTCCATGTTCATTGCTTACTCCCGTATGTTAGTTTGAAGCTACTTAACTGGTTCAGGTCCTAGTGAATGCTAAGTAGCTGAGCTTATTCTGTGGAGCTCGATTGTTAAATATTGCGTGTGTGTCTGCCTGCTTCTCTTCCATCTCCTTGGCTCCAATCCTTCCCCCAAGGCCAACCTTCTATCTTTCCTTTCGCTGGAGGGCTGCGGGCCAGCCCCCTACTCCTATACTATAATAGGATAGTATTAGACAGGATAAGATAGATGAGTGTTATTTTGGATAAGAATGTTAGTTTAAGGAAAATATAAGTTTCTTAGTGCACAAATGCCAAAATAGTGTTTTCAACATGATTTAGGCTTTGTACAAAAGGGAGGAACTGCAATAAGGGATTTTAACAAGAACAAGCTGAAAGCAGGAGAACCTATAGGCCAACATTCAACTCTCAGGAGCTGAGGAACTGATCACATAGACAGTTTCTGAGAGCAGTTGGTTTTTTTTCTCTAGAGGAGAGAAGGAGACTTGAAGCTGCCCGGAGACTGGACCTTCCTTCAATCAAAATCACCTTAAGGAATTGATATAGATAGTAGATAACAATTACACCAGTTGCCGGTGTGGTAATTATCCATCACTCCCCTTCTGATTCTGATTCCTTCAGTGCTACTCTTCCCACTGGGACTTCTGCTAGACCCAAAGAGGACTCCAATTGTGTGAGATTTACTTTGGCCCTTATTCTTGCTACTACCAACCCCTCTCCAATCTTAAATAGTAATTAAGGAGTTAGTTTAGAATAGGTATAGAAAGTTGTTAGGGGTTTAGACTCTGATTTGGGTATAAAATTAGATAGTCCCTTATTTCCTTTCCCTTCTTCCTTTAGTTTAAATAAAACTGTTATTTTGTTTTATATATACATATATATACATATATATATATAGTTTTGACCCCTTATCCTACCCACCTATTTCATATCATACTCAAATAGAAATGAATTCTTGAGACTCACAGATTGACTTCAAAAACCACTCATTTACATTATCTGTACTGTATTGTATGGGGCAGCTAGGTAGCAAATGAGTACCAGGCCTGGAGCCAGGAAGACCTGAATTCAAATATGACTTCAGATACTTACTAGCTATAACCCTTGACAAGTCACTTATCCCTATTTTCCTCAGGTCTCTCATTTGTAAAATAAACTGGATAAAGAAAGGGCAAGCCAAGAAAACCTCAAGTAGAGTCACAATGAGTTAGATGCAACTGAACAACAATAACATGTTGTGTTATAAATTTTATTTATTTTATTAAATATTTCCCAATTACATTTTAATTGAGTTCCTAGACAGTCTTGGGGGTTTCTGAAGCAGCTTGCCCATAGGTCTGAATTTAACACCTTTGGTATAGTGAATGGAATGGTAGAATTGGAATCAAGATGTCCTAGGCAAGTCATTTAACATCCCTGGGTCTCAGTTTCCTCACCTGTAAAATGAAGGAGTAAGGATTTGATGACCTCTAAGTTCACTTCCCATTCTAAATCTATGATCCTGGGAGATCCAGACTCAGGAAATGATTATCCAAGCTCACATAGTAGTAAAGCTGAAGCTAGAATCCAGAATTTTTGACCTTCAATTGAGGACCTTTTTAGTATACCATAGCTACTTCTGCCAACACATAGAATACTACTATACTAGTAGATGTGTGATTCCATTTAACAAATGAGTTAATTAAGGCTCAGAAATGTAAAATCACTTGTCTACAGTTGGAAAAAAGGAAATATACAGCCTGGAACTCAAACCCAAGACTTCCAAGCACAATTGTACCCTTTCCACCATTTCTATGAAATGGGAGTCATAGCTCAGGACTGTTTTATTGGAATGTACAGTAAAATATTAATCGTGCAGCTATTCCATGAAAAACTCTCTACATGTTTCTGTGGGGAATTTTTAAAGACATTCTTTGTCCTCAAAGATTTATAATACATCAAGAGAAAAAAAGATAATGATTCAGAGGTCTTGTAAATTAAAATAAAATAGATGAATATGCGTTAACTATTAATTTTCACTTCCAAGTGAGAGCATCAGGATGTCTTCATGAAGAGTAGAAAAGATTCTAACTCTGAAAAAGTCTTCCTCCAGTACCTCACATTGGTAGATACTCAATACTAGGTTTTGAAGGCTATACCCATGTACAGTGTCTAGTTAGGCTTTGAGTAGAACCCTGGGGACCGATTGTATTTCTTTAATCTAAAGACTATCTTAGCACAGAGAGATTCATCACCAAAGAAATGGTCACCAAGGAATCACTGGAAGAGGGGAAAGGAACTCAAGTAATAATTTTATTAAAATATTTTTCAACTATGAAGAATTTATTTTTTCTCCTGTCCATCTTCCCCCCTCCTCTGATGGCTGAAAAAAATAATTAATGAAACATTAAATCCTTCTCTTCATATCACTTAAACAAAACAAATTTTCATATTGGCTGCATCCAAAATTGTATTTCCCATTCTGCATATTAGTCCACCATCTCTCTATCAGAAGGGGACTAGTATTCTTCATCACCAATCTCTTAAAGCCATGATTGATTAGTGTTCTGACCAGTAAGTATTTAAGAATTGTTCATTTTTACAATATTGATGTTATCATATATATTATTCTGACTTTGCTCACATCACTCTGCATCAGTTTATACAAGTCTTCCCAGATTTCTCTGAAACCATTTCCCTCGTAATTTCTGAGAGCACAGTAGTATTCTACTACAATGGTATGTCATAATGTGTTCAGTCATTTCCCAAGTGATGGGCCCCTCCTTGATTTCTAGTTCTTTGTCACAGAAAAAGTTGCTATACAGATGTTTGTACATATAAAACTTTTGTTCTCTTCCTTTGAGATTCCTCAGGGGTATGGATTATTGTGGTATTACTGATTCAAAGGGCAGTCACAATTAGTAGACTTCCAGGACCATAATTCTAAATTGCTTTCCATAATTGGGAGGCCAAATTATAGTGCCAGGAACAACATATTTGTGTCTATTTTTCCACAGCTCCCTTTGTTCAACTTTTTCAACCTGATTGGTGTGAGGTGGAATTTTTCCACTTATAATCAGGAAATATATGGGCACTGGGGAGATAAATGATGTCTTCAGCATACAGTCAGTATGTATCTGAAGTGGGATTTGAGTCTTTCCTACTATATGAAGGATGTTCTATATTCACTATGGTACATTACCTCTTTTGAAGTGTTTAAGAAGTATTAATGTTGTTATTATGGAAGAGTGGATACTACATTGATCCTGGAAGTGGTAGACCAGAGTTCAAATTTCATCTATGACCCACACTTTAAGTCACTTAAACTTTCTTTATAGTTCATAGTTCCAGAGACTTTTTCCAAGACAGATAAGGTTAAAATCTGCATTGAAAAATTATCAATGATAATGTCCCAAGAACAGGAGTTTCCTCCATGCTTACAAAATCCCTTTAATGCAGTTTTTTCTTGTCTACTCAGAAAATACTCATATTCCTCCTGATTTACAGAATGTCCTGCTGGCAACTGGATATTGAGGGAAGAGCCTGAGTTTACTAAGTGCTGGTCTAACCTGACTAGGAACTTCCTCAATCATGTACTGTAAAAAGCCCTTATTTAGAAACTGGGTTCAGTAGCAGGGTCATCACTCATTACCTCCTTTTGAAGCTCAGCCATCACCTCCCCAAATCTGATATCCCTTCTCCCCTCCCCTCCTCTCCCCTCCCCATCATCATATGCTTGGAAGATTCAAGAAACTACTTGGGGAAATGATTATTGTTTTGTTTTAGGGGCTTTTTTTGTTTTTGTTCTGAAGCTAAGGAAAAGAGGAAGGCAGGAAGAATGACCAATTATAGCCAGTGTTGTCTTTAGATGAAAGAACCTTTCTGTAGGGCTCCTCCATCCCTTGTTGGGGCTGTCAACAGCAATTTGACAAAGAATGTTTCTGGCTCTGACCTGTTTTTTTCAAGACGGTAACCTATATTGTGTATCATCGCAATTCGGAAAAGAATCGTCCATTATCCCAGGCCAAGAGGCTCAGGCACGTCAAACAGAGCCTTTAAAAGCAGGAAAATTGACTGAAAGATTTCGTAGAGGGATCTTCCATCAATGCTATTTCTGCGTAAGGGAGGGAAAGGGGGCAAGAACTAAAGTGGCTTTAATCTGACTTTCGTCTTCCCCACCCCCACTCCCACCCCCTCCCTACCTTCCCTGCAGCCAGCACACACTCCAGAGGCCACAGCTCGCGATAAACTGTTCAGCGGTGAATGGTCAATTGTTAGAAAATCCTAATTGATTCTGGGTCAGTCCCTTTCAAATAGCTGCTGTGTTCTGGTCATTTTTTCAATTAAATCTTAACAATTCACATCTGACAAAACTCGGAATCTTGTCAAAAAGGGTTCAGGTTCTCCTAGGAGGCATGAACAAGGGGGGAAATTACCTCGGCTTAGAGGAAACGCTTAGACATAGGAACTACTTAAGGACTAATTGTAAGAATACTTCTTTATTATTAGTTCCAGAGACTCTTCTTGATATCACCGAATTTCTCTAGCCAACTGAAGGGGCAAATGTGGGGGTCAGAGGAGAAATAAAAGGAGTTAAACACCATTGGTTTACATAGGATCACTCCCAGGTTACAGAAAATATGGTCTTGTAGCAGGCGCATGTTATAGATAACCAGGGCATCCGAGAGTTGGAGGTGACCTGGGAAATCATCAACTCCAATCCAAGCATCCCCTGCTCTACAGCAGCTCCATTTAGCACTTCCTGAACTATCTTAGTGACAGGGAATTCAATACCTATCAAAGTAGTTCATTCTACTGAACAGTGCTAATTTAAAAAAAAATCTTTATATAAATATATATATATATATGTTTCCTTATATTCCTTATATATGAAATATCCTATTTCCTTATATTGAAATCTACTTCTCTTTTATTTCACTCATTGCTCTCTAGAGATAAGCAGAATATGCCTCCTTCACATGCTACATCAAAAAAGTGGGAGACTACAATCATATCTTCTCCAAGTCTTCTCCTCTAAACTAAGTAGCTACAATTCCTTCCACCAATCCCCTTGTTCCATGGTTTGGGGTCCACTGAAGCCTGCTCTGTATATACCCCAGTTTACTAATACTTAGCATGTTATACTTAATTCCAATACTTAGCAGAGCCTGGTATATTATAGGCGATTAATAAATGTTTGTTGACTTGACTTTATTTCCTTGTATGTGGCACCTAAGTAACCAAAGCAAAGGACATGTGGCTTTGCTTCTATTAATGGAACCTAAAGCCAAATTTGCTTTCTTTAGGCTACAATGCCATATTTTTAACTCATATTAAGCTTTCAGTCATATGAATTGCCACATCCCATCATGATGACTTTGTGCAACTCTGCCTTGCTTCAGTTCAATTCACCTGCAAGTCAAGAATCACTCTGTGATGTGATGGTCCTTTTCAAAAAAATGAAGGATGAACAAAGAACAATGACATGTCTCTCCATTCCAACACCTGGTACTTATGGAGTTGATTTATATTCCCATGGGAGTTTTTAACATCTATCCCTAATAAGTTTAGTCTTGGTATATTCCCTACAATTTTAATTCCCAACTTTATCATCCAACATACTATTTAGTTGAAAAGTATTTAGAAAGCATCTATGTGTCAGGCCAGGGCTGAGTACCAAGGACAAAAGTATTAGTTTTGAAGTCAAAGGACCTATATTCAAATCCTACTTTGGGCTCGAATTGAATGAGTTAGGGCAAGTCATGGTGCCACCCTAGATCTCATCTTCCTCATCTATAAAATGAGGTTAGACAAAATGGCATCTAATTTAATTTCCAATTGGAGAGGATATGAGATGCGAGACCATGAAAAAAATCCCAAAGGAATGATTATCCAGGAGTTGAGAGCAGTCAACAACGATTTGTATCCTTCACGAGTTTAAGCATAGGTTGTAAAGCACCATATGAAAGTGCCAACTATAATTACTTGCTTTCAGGTTCAAGTAAATATTTATGTGCCTATTTTCTCATCTGTAAAATGCGATAAAAATCTTGAACAATTTACCTTATTGCAGTACCACCTCACACACCTATCAATTTGGCCAATGTGAAAGAAAGTGATAAATGTTGGAGGAGATATGGCAAAATTGGGACACTAATGCATGAGTTGGAAACTGATCCAACCATTTGGAAGGACAATTTGGAACTATTCCTAAAGGGTTATAAAACTCATGTATCTTTTGATTGAGTAATATGATTGATAAGCCTGTATCCCAAAGAGATTTTTTAAAGTTGGGGGAGGACATTGTACAAAAATATTTATAGTAACCCTTTTCGTGGTGGCAAAGAAATTAGAAATCGAGGGGATGACCATTGAGGAAATTTAGGGATAACTGAAAAAATTGTGGCATATGATGGTAATGTAATACTATTGTGCTATAAGAAATGTTGAACAGGATGATTTCAGAAAGAGCTGGAAAGACCTACATGAACTGATGCAGAGTGAAATAAGCAGAACCAGAAGAATGTAATAGCAATATTGTTCAATGATTAACTGTGAGACTTGGCTAATCTCAGCAATATAATGATGCAGGGTGATTTAGAAGGACTTATGACAAAGAATAATATTATTCATCTCCAGGGAAAGAGCTGTTAGAGTCAGAATGAAGATCAAAGCATATGATTTTTCACTTTACTTTGTTTTTTTTTTACTTATTTTAGGGTTTGGGTTTTATGAGAATTCCCTTGTAATATTGAACAATGTGAAAGTATGCTTTGCATGATGATACACGTGTAACCCAGATAAAATTGCTTGACATATCTGGGAAAAGGAAGAGCAGGGAAAGAGGGAGATAATTTGAATGTTATAACTTTGGAAGACTTATGTGGAAGATTATTATATTTAATTGGTAAAATAAAATATCATCAAAAATAAAATAAGACAATTTACTTTACTAGAGTTAGGTTTAAAAATGGTTTGTGTAGCTTTAAGATGCTATGGAGGGGGCAGTTGGGAGCTCAGTGGATTGAGAGCCAGTCCTAGGGATGGGAGGATCTAGGTTCAATCTGACCTCAGACACTTCCTAGCTATGTGACCCTGAGCAAGTCACTTAACCCCCATTGCCTAGCCCTTACTACTCTTTCTCCTTGGAACCAATACACAGTATTGATTATAAGACAGAAGGTAAGGGTTTTTAAAAAAAAGATGCTATAGAAACAGCAACAGTTATTTGTTGATAGGCAGATGATAGAGCATCTAAGTGTATATTATCTGCCAAAAAGGGACAGCCAAGGTGGCATAATGAATAGAGGGTCAGGTATAGAGGCAGGAAGACATCTTTCTGAAATCAAATCTGACCTCAGACACTTACTGTATGTGCAACTCTTAGTTTCCTCATTTGTTAAATAATCTAGAGAAGAAAATAGCAAACCACTCCAGTGTCTTTGCTGAAAAGACTCCCAATTGGGTCATGAAAGACTGAACATGACTTGAAAACAACTGAACAAGTGTTGTGCTAAGTCTTGGGAATACAATTATAGGCTGTCCCAAAAGTCTGAGTGCAATTTTAAGCCTTAACAACTCAATTGCTCAAATGGTTTAAAGCTGCCCTAAGACACCCTGTACTGGGGAGTGGAGGCAGGAAAGGTAGTCCCTTACCCTTAAAACATTTGTATTTTAATGGGGGAAGATAATGCCCAAAGGAGTGCTAGAAGAAGTCAAGAGGGAGGTAGAAAAGTCTAGAGGGTCAAAACAGGAAAGAGCATGGATATATTGAAAATTGTTCACTGGCAGAAATTCATCAATCAAACAAGGAGACCACAGAAGTGGAGGCATCTCCAAGGATAGAAGGCTGATAAGTCAAGAGATCTAGGAATGGAATTGGGAGTGAAATTCCTATATAATTTGTTGCTCACGCTAACTCTTCCCCCCCCCCCCATTTGATCTTGAGTGTACATTAATTCATAAAGTTAAACATGTTCAACACACACACACACACACACACACACACACATCTCAGGAGGAAGACCAAAGTCCTCTGACCGGGATTCAAAAGCTCCTATCATCATACTAATTTTTCTTTAATCATGTCACTCCAGTGCTCAAGGACCTACCATGGCTTCCTATTGCTAAAAGAAATCAAATCCAAATCCATCATGAAAACATTCTAGACTTTCCACAACCTGACTTCATTTTGTCAGTTGTACTATTATAGATCTTAATACCCCCAGAGCAGAAACACTTCAGGTCATTCAGTTAAGTCTTCTTTTAGCTCCTATAAGTACTACTTATATAGCACTATATAAAATTTAAGATGCTTTCTTCACAACAATGCTGTGTGATAACTAGTGGAAGAATTTTCTGTGTTATGATGAGACACAGTTAGGTAAGGTGACTACCAAAATTCACACAAAGAATAATTGAGTTGGGATTTGAATTCTGGTAAGGGGGAAATGAATGAAATGGAGGTCATTTGTAGTGCTATTTATTTTATAGGGTACAAAGGCATCACTCTATAAAGCAGATTCTCTTTTAACTTATTCTTTTTTTAACTCTTACTTTCTGTCTTAGTAACAACTCTAGGACAGAAGAGCAAAGATTGGGCATATGTGGTTAAGTGACCTGTTCAGGGTCACATAGTTAGGAAGTATCTGAGATCAAATTTGAACCCAGGTCCTCTCAATTCCAGGCCTGACACTCTATTTATTAAGTCACCTAACTACTCCTTGACTAATCATTCTTATTAAACAGATGCTAAACTTTGATATTTCTGCCATGCAGAAGGATCACAAATATTAAGATCCACAAAATTCAGCACTGAGGTATAAAGTCCATGGTGCCCTGCTCTGATCATGACTATTTTCTATATGATAGTATAGAGTATCCTGGTATCACATTCACTGCTAAGTCTAGAAATTTCATCAGAGTACTTGGTATTTTCAGCACTACCTAATCAGAAAATGAAAAATCTCTTGAATCTAATTCATTCATTTTTTAAAAATTTCATTAATAACCACAAAGAAAAGGAGAGTAGCCAAATTAGATCAAGTATATATATATATATATATATATATATATATATGTGTGTGTGTGTGTGTGTGTGTGTGTGTGTATGTATATATATATATATATATATAAAGGAGATCCACAGTGGAGGCAAAACAATTCTGAAGGCATTTAAAGACCTATTTACAAAGAGGGGCCCATACCAAAGTTCATGGGCAAAAAAAAAAAAATCAGACCTTATTACTAATGAAAAAAAAATGTGTTTAAGAGAACTACTGACAGTATTTGTTAAAGTAAGAATTTTGAAATATATAAAAATATCTAATTATATATATATGCTTATTTTCCCAACTTTACAACAAGATTAACCAACCATCTGTCACCTTTGTAAGAAATATCTATATACAAATCAACTGCATCCTTGATGAAGATTTAAGTAGAGAATAAGGAGGATTTCACCAGTGATACTCAGTCATAGACTATATCTTTACCATGTCACACTTAATTGAATGATATAAAGAATATAATAATCCCAGCATGTTTATTATTTGCCAATTATGGAAAAACATTTGATTTAACAGGGGAAAAGTCTATTTTATGGGCTCTTTTACAGCAAGGTATCATCCATCCACAAATCCAGGTTATTAAATATTCTTTGGAAGATGTAGCAGAGATGGCCCTATTCAATAAACCTTGAAAATAAACATCAAATGAAGCATGAAAAGGCAATTTGTTGTATTATTACCCACAGTGTTCATCACTGTGATGTAAAAGGTTCAGTCTTAAGAGAGAAACCCTGTGGTTAGGGAACATTCCTGTTGTGAACAATATCATGTCAAATGGCTAAGCATATGAAGGTAATGGAGTACTCAGACCCATCAGTGAGTTATACTCAAAATATGTGAAGACTTCTCGGCAGAATGGGTAAATGAAAACAACTTGTTCCAATGGCCATGAAGTTGACTGAAGCAGAAGCTGTAGAGTGCCTAGAGCTTGGTCAGGCTATCCAGATTATCCATTGATTCCTGGGCCCAAAGTTAGTCATCCTGATTTTTTTTTCCTGCCACTATACGTTGATGACTCTGGAAGAGAGAGCAAGGTTGATGACTTTGTGTGACTCTGCCTTACTTAAATCCAATTCATTAGCAAGTCAAGACATCTCCAGTGATGTCATTGGCTCTCTTCAAAATGATGGGTGAATATGGATTAAGTACCTACTATGTATCAGATGAGGCAAGAGGATACAAAGTGCTTGGAATACAAAGAAAGGCAAAAGTAATACTCTGTCCTCAAAGAGTTCATAATAAACATGGAAACAGATATGTACAAACAAGATATATACAGGTTAAGATGGAGAAGATTTCAGACGGATGGTACATAAGATTGAGGAGGAATGGAAAGGCTTCTTGTAGGAGAAACTTCAGCTAAGATTTGAAGGAAGTCAGGGAAATTAGATGGGAGGAGAGAGTTCCAGGCATGGAGACAGCCAATGAAAATGCTGTTAGGATATGGAGTGTATTTAAGGAATAGCAAGATGCCTAGTGGCACTGGATCACAGGATACATTGTGGTAGGGGGAGGAGAGATGATGGTTTAAGAAGCCTGGAAAGATAGGAAGAGGCCAGGTAACAGAGGGCTTTAAAATCAAAGAGAGTATTTTATATTTGATATTGATGGCAACAGGGAGCCACTGGATTGAATTGAAGAAGGGAGAAGTATGACATAGTCATATTTGTTCCTTACAAGGATAAATTTGAGAGAATTTGAGAGAGGAGCAGTGACAGACCTGAGGCTGGGAGATCAATCAGTAGGTCCTTGCAATAGTCCAAACCTGAGATAATGCAGGACTGTACCAGGGTGATAGCAGTGTCAGAGGAGAGGAAGGAGAAAATAGGGGAGTAGTTATGAAGGTAGAATGGCAGAATTTGACAATATATTGTATATATGTATGTGTGCATATATGTATATATATGTGCCCCATACATGTATTTATATGTCCATGTAGGTCCCCATATATATATACAATCTGTTGTTAAACCCTGTCATTCCTACCTTCATATATATGTAGATAGATAGATAGATAGATAGATAGATAGATAGATAGATAGATAGTTATAGATAGCTAGAGAAAGATAGAGACAGAGACAGACAAACACAGAAGAGACATACACAGACACAGAGAGACATAGAACCAGAAAGTATGTGTATGTGTATCTATGTATATGTGAGACAGACAGATAGAAAAAGACAAATGGACAGAGAGTGCATATGCATGAGACCCAGAGATAATGTGTGTGTGAGAGAGAGAGACAGAGATAGAAACAGAGAGAGAAGAATAACACCAAGGTTGTGAATATGGTTCACTGAGAAATGGTGGCGCCCCTGACAGTAATAAGGAACTTAGGAAGGAGGGTGGGTTTAGGGGAAAAAATAATTGGTTCAGTTTTAGACATGTTGAGTTGAAGACAAATTTCTAAGTGACATAGAGATCATAGCCTTGTTAAAGAAAAAATTTTTTCCCTTGGATTTGAAGTCAGAGGACTTGGATTCCAATCCCAACTCTTAACAGTTACTAACTGGGTAGAGTTGCAAAAGGGATTTAACCCATATGATCCTAGGTTTGGTTTAATCATGTCAAAATAAATAAATAGACCAGTTATTAGCAGAGTCTGGAACATATTATCTGCTTATTAAATATTTATTTATTTATTGGTTGGTTGGTTGATACCCTTTAAGCTCCCTTCTAGCTCTAAAATATAAGAACCTATGATTATCTCATATCATATCATACTTTTAAAAGTATTTCTTATCAATACCCAACCCTTTAAAGTAGTATGGTATAGCAGTCATGTTGATTAATGGATGGATATACTAGGCTTAGAGTCAGAAAGACTTACTGAAATCCAGGTCAGGTCACAAGTTTTCTAAGTATCAGTATTCTGATCTCTAACAGCACCGATCTCACCAGATAGTTGTAAGGATCAAATGCTTAACTTAACACTAACATATATTAAGTGCTTTTGAATTTTTAAAGGATTATCAGGGACTAACATTAGATAGATAGAAAATTGTCTGGTGTTGAATTCTTATGTTATGGATAAAGAAATTGATATAAAGAAAAAGAAAGTGAATTGCATGAAATCATGTAAAGAAATAATGGTAAAGTTCCTATTGAAAAACAGATCAGCCTCTAGAGAGCATGAGGAGTCACTGACGATCTAAAGGCACACACACACACACACACACACACACACACACACACATGCATACACAGCCTTTCCATGGAATCCAGCAATCTTCTTCTAAATATCTTTCAAGAGCCTCATTTAGATCATAATCAACAAAGATCTCTTCACCCCACCCCAAATTCCCTCTCCCAGTCCAGTTATATTTGTTGCAGGAAAACAAAGAAAACAAAATGATCAGTTTCACAATTTGGTTCCCAGCTCTGAAGTCCAAGTCAAGCTTGTTGGGCTATGTGATCTCACCCAAGTACTGAACATTAACTTGAATCTAAAATTAATTAGCATATGCCTATATTTACTTATCCCTGTGCTAGGGGCCAAGGAAGATGCAAGTGAAGGAACTCCTGTAACTGTTCTTGAGATACTTATAATCTAGTTGTAATAAGGTGAAATGACTCACTCACAGGAAGCAACTAAAGAATAAAACAAGATCATGTCCCCAATGATCAAAATACATAGTGCTGACTTGGAGGGTTGAAGAAATATAGAGAAGGAAGAGGAAAAACACGATCTTAGGGAGGTGATACAATAAGGTTTCTTAGAAGAGGTAGCATCTTATAGAATGGGTAGGATTGGAGCTATTTTAGAAAACAGGGGTATAGTTCTACTTAATATCTTTAGAAGGTTTAAGTTGGGAGGAAAGGGGTGTGTAATGATAAAATTCCTTAAAGACTACATGTTAACTTTTAAAATTATTTATCACCAAAGTGAGAGAAAGACAGAAAGAGAGAGACAGAGAGAGGAAGGGGGAGAGGAAGAGAGAGAGAGAGAGAGAGAGAGAGAGAGAGAGAGAGAGAGAGAGAGAGAGAGAGAGAGAGAGAGAGAGAGAGAGATCACCAGGCCACCCTAGCTAAAGAAAGTCTTTAAGCTGCACCAAACTTCCCAGATCCAGCTCCCAGACAAGGCCCAAATGGAGTATTAAACACACCAGAGAAGGGAGCAAGTTGCATGTCCAGCCAGCAAGAGAATCCAGAGGGAAAGAAACCGCTCACTCCTACCACTAATTCCTTTTTTTGATAAGGCCAAAGACATCACTCCCCAGGCTTAACTTCAGTCCAGATCCTTGAGTTCTGACTTCTGGACACATCACCCATCACATGGAGACATCTATCAGCCCCTTCTGGAGCTCAGGTATCCAGATACCCATGGAGGCATCTTAGCCACACAACTCCCTGGCATCCTGACTTACTGAGCATGAGCGAGTAATAGGTTACATTTTATATTAATTTCACACAGGTCCTAAATGAATTATAGTTCCAAAAACCCTTAAAACATAGAATGTTAGAATGAATAATTTATTATGTGCTTACTATATGCCCAGTACTGTACTAATTTCTGGGGCACATACAGAAAAAGAAGACAATCTGGACATTCAAGAAGCTAACATTCTAATGGAGAAGACAACACATATGGAAGGTTTCAGTTACCTTCCAGAAGAAAGGGTCTGGTGATCCTTATGGGACAGTGACAAAATAGACGTAATGTCATATCTTTAATATCATTTCCACTGACCAAATAATATCAGTTTCTGATGTTGAGTCATTTGATAGTGACCAGAACTTTGGTGACAAAGATCTCCACAGGATCTGCTTTTCAAGAGGGCAGTTCTGGACACTGGGTTGGAAGCATTGATATCCCAAAGGCTTTGGGATTTAACATCCTTCACTGTCTGCATTAGGGTCTGAGGGTTGAGAGGATGGTCAAGGTGCATAGATCTGGAAAGGACCTTGGTGATCACCTAGTACAAATCTCTTGACTCTACAGTTAGAAAAATTAAGTCCCAGAAAGGAAAAGTGATTTGTCAAAGGTCACACAGCCAGTTAGTAACAGGGATGGAATGCAAACCAGGTCTTCTGACTCCCAGTCTGGTAGTCTTTTCATTCCACTATATCACCTCCCACTGGGATATGTCAAATGTCTTCCCAAGCATACACTAATAAAGAATTTTGCTGTTTCTACACTTTTGTCAGGACATTCTTGCCTCAGCAATCTCATTTACTTGGTAATTAGGGAGAACAATCCACAATTGCTGCCTATGATTGAAAGGAGCCATCTCTTGGGTAGCTGACCTTAACCTTGAATACCACATGGGCCCTCTGCTCACAGCTTCTCTACCACCACCACCCCCCACTAGCCCATAGCTCATCCATTATTGAAAGTCTCTGAGGGCCAGGGGGAAATTAGCTCCACTGCCAAGTCCCAGCACCTCATGGTGCTAATTGAAGAACCTCGCCCTGGTCCCCTAAGCATAGACTCCAAGCTTCTTTATCATGTCACTGATTGCAAACAAGTTCTTTCTGTAAGCTTCATATCTTTTAAGAGCCTCCTGGGGCATCCCATTCTCCCATTCCCTGAAAGTCCCACCAAGAGTAACTCTTATCATGCTTAGCTTTGGCTAGGCATTCATCTATCTAATAAGAGTCAATCTCCCTTCAAGTCTCGCATTTCTGGCCTCAGTTTCCTCATCTGTGAATTAAAGGACCTGGAAGAGACCAAGGATTTTTTATCTGGGGTCCATGATATCTTCCACCACCACCTTCCCAAAGAAGTCCATGGACATAATTCTTTCTTTTCTTTTCTTTTTTTAACCTTTGCCTTCTATCTTAGAATCAATACTATATATCAGTTCCAAGGCAGAAGAACCATAAGAACTAGGCAGTGGGGATTAAGTGACTTGCCCAGGGTCACACAACTAAAAAGTGTTTATAAAGTTAGATTTTAACCCAGGGCCTACTAACTCCTAGCATGGCCATCTAGCTGCCCCAGGGGATAGATTTTGAGGGATCTACATTTGAATGAGAAAAAAATTTACATCTGTATCCTAATGTAACTGATTTTCTTTGTAATCCTATGGACTTTATTTTGTGTGTTTTAAAACAGGATTCTGAAAATGGGTCTATATACACTTCATTAGTCTTCAGGGGGTCCATGGCACAAACCAGGTTAAGAATTCCTGTACTCAATTTTCACTAAAGATCTCTTAGCTCTCACATTTTATAATTGTAAATCTTTCAGGTTTCCTTGTTTATTTTTAAGCCTTACCTTCTGTCTTAGTATTAATTCTAAGATAGAAGAACAGCAAGGGCTAGACAGTCAGGGTTAAGTGACTTGCCCAGGGTTACACAACTAGGAAGTGTCTGAGGTTAGATTTAAACCCAGGTCCTCTTGACTCCAGTCCTAGTGCTCTACTGTTCTATCTAGCTACTCTTCTATATTTTTTAAATAGAAATTTTATTTAAAGGTTTGATGGTATTTTTGAAAGTCTAATGAACTGAGATTTAGGATACCTAAGTTCTAGTCCTAGGTTTGCAATAACTATCTGTGTGATCTTTGGGAACTCATTTGGCTCATCTGATTCTTCTATTCTCTGTCCTGGGCAAAACAAAACTTGTGCTACTTACCTCATGGGGGTAATTTTGAAGATTTTTATGCCCTGGAAAGTATTATATTAAGTTGAACTTGTTCTATAGGTTTTAATTCAATCAGTTAAGTGTAACTGTTTGCATTATATGAACACATTTAGTAAATAATTCTATTCAATGGATTTGTTCTATCAAGAAGTTTTTGTTGAGTAGAGACCTCCTCTTTGTATCTGCTACTTTGCCTGTTTTCAGCTCCACAGAATAAGAGGCCTCCGTGTAGGATACCCCTTCTGCTTACTTTCCTACCTCTTTTTTACGTGTCATCTCCCCCTTTAGACTGCAAGCTCCTTGAGGGGAGGAGAACTATCTTATTATTATTGGATTGGTTTGGCTCTTCTATAGATTGGAGCTAGTACAAATAATTTCTTCTTTCTTTTCCTTCCTTCCTTCCTTCCTTTCTTCCTTCATTTTTTCTTTCTTTCTTCTTCTTCCTCTTCCTCCTCTTCTTCCTCTTCCTCTTCTTTTTTCCTCCTCTTTATTCTCTTCTTCTACCTCCTCATTTTCCTCTTCTTTTTCACTTTAAAGATAAAGAAATGAGTCTAGAAAAAAGTAACAAAGGTAATGGAAAGACAGGACTAGAATCCTTGGCAAACTCTTATGGAGTACTGGCTAGAAGCTTTTAGCAATTTAAATGGTAAGACCTAGAGGACACTGCTAAGTTTGATGCATTTGAAAATAAAAAGAGACCAGAAGATTATGGAGCACAATGGAAAGATAGCTAATGGATAACTCAAATCCCGCTCTGGTGACAGTAAAATAATAAATGAGCTAGAAGAACATCTCCCTGAATGTCAGGAAGTTATTTTAGTGAAGATTTCAGGAAAGATATTGGCAAGAATCCCACTAGATAAATTGGCATAGAGGAATTGCAATATATATTGGTGGAAGCAATAATCTCATTGATAATATGATGGATCTATGTAGGTACTGAAGTATCTGAAAGTCAGTTCACTGGAGTCATGACAAGTGGAGGTAACTCAAAGCTTACAGCCATGGCTGGCTGTTGTTAGCCATTGGGCAGTGTGAAAATAAGCAAGATGTAAATTGTTTTTTTTTAATATGAATTTTGTTTTTATTCAGAAAGAAAAAAACAAAAATAAAATTATATTACCATATGTACATAAAAGAAAAATATTACATATGAAACTGTACTGTATATTATATGCAACTTGCTTTTGTTTTTAAGTAGGTAATAAATTCAACATTCAGCTTCCCCAAACTGTCCTTCTCTATGCTTCTTTTGACTCTTTTCTGTGCATTTTTATTTTTTTTAATTCCTCAATGACTTTCTCTTTTCATTTTTGGGAGGATCTACCTCTCATAATTGAAAAAAAAATAAAAATAAAAACAAATGCCTTATAACAAATATGCATAGTTAAACAAACCAAATTCCTATATTGTCCATATGTGAAAATACACATGCTATTCTACCTCTTGAGTTTGTAAACTCTGTCAGAGTATGAGTAGCATACTTTATCATTGGTCTTCTGACACTATTTTGAATTATCCCATTGATATGAATTCTGAAGTATTTCAGAATATCTTTACAATGTTGTTATTGTATAAATTCTTCTACTTATGTTTTACTCTGTATTGATTTATAGAAGTCTTCAGAGGTTTCTCTTACATCATCACTTTTGTCATTTTTAATGGCCCAACGGCATTATATTATATTCCTATATCATTATTTGTTCAGTCATTTCTCAATAGAAGGACATCCCCTTAAATGCCAGAATACATAGCTTGTGAGGATCATATCTGTTACAAAAACCAGGGTGCATCTGTGCCAGTGGTAGAAGCTGGGTGAGTACTTAGGGGTAGCAAATGGACTTGATGGATATACAACCTTCACTCTCCTTCAAAAGTATTCTGAGTTGGAAGCAGCCAGGTCATTCAGTGGATGGAGATGGGAGGTCCTGTGCTCAAATCTGGCCTCAGATATTTTCTAGCTTTGTCACCCTGGGCAAGTCATTTAATCCCAATAGTCTAGCCCTTACCATTCTTCAGACTTGGAACCAATACACAGCATTGATTTTAAGACAGAAGGTAAGATTTTAAAACGGAAGTATTTTGGATTTAAGTCAGATTAATTTCCTGATTCTTTTTCTGCACCAAAGGGGTGTGGTAGGGAAGGGAGAAAGGGGGAGAGAGTAGGAGATAGTAGGAGATAGTAGGAGAGAGGTGATACCCTCTTGGAGATGGAGAAATGAATGAAATCAAGGGTATCACGAGGTTTTTCCTTGGTAATGACATTCAAACCCATATACTTCAAAATATATATGCTCACTCATACTCATAAAAACTCCCTTACAAATATTCTACCTCACCTTGGCCCTAATGTAACCCAGTAAGATGATCCTATTGAGTTCTGTCTAAGTAAACCCCCATACCAAAGTGAGATGAATGAGCCCCAGTGAACACTTGCTGGACCCAGTTCCCAACCCTCCAAATTTCTGTGACTTCAAAATGACTATAGAGAAGTAATGGGATGGGAGGTGTCTGACACAATGAGTCTGAATGGGAATGCAACCTGTGGATATATATTTACCACTAACAATTAAAAATAAAACACAGGGTTTTTTCCACATTTATAAATGGTTCTGTCTTTCTATTAGGACAATATAGAAGTCCCACACTGGCACTAATATTCCCCCCAGTGATGCTTTGTGATTAAACACTGTATGGTACCCTGTATTAAAAAAATCACAAATTCAGGAGACCAGAAAGCAATGGAAAAAGACATGGTGAATGAAAGCAGGCTATATAGCACATTCACAAAAATAACATGGACAAGAGAAGTGGGATAAAAGAAAAGGAACACAGAAGAGTGAATAACATACTGAACCTGAAATCAGGAAGGCCTGGGTCTGAATCCTATCCAACACTTAGATATATGACAACAGGTCAGTCACTTAGACTTACTGATCCTCAGTTTCCTCATCTCTAAATGGGGGCAATAATATGAACACTACTAATCACATAAGATTGTGGTATGGATCAAACTAAAGAGCTACACAGATGTGATCAGAAAAAAATTTAGCTTCTAAAAGGATTTTAAAAGATTTGCTCCCCCACTTCCTTATTCTTTCAAAAGGGGGGTAGTTCTCCACAGGTATAGAATGTCCAATATAATTTCATAATGTTTAATATATTGTTTTTTTCTGTTATTCCTCTTTTTTATTATTCCTTTTAAGAAGTCTATTATAAGAGATTGCTGTCTGGGAGGGATTAAAGGATTAAAAGAAAAATATAGGCAATGTAAAAGGAAAGAATTTAATAAAAATCAATTATAAAGAAAGTCATCATCATGCCTGATCCAAAAATGAGGTGAAAAGGTCACATAACAAAAGTGAGAGATAAAAATAGATAGTCTGGTATCCATTAATATTATGATAATTAGAAGAACTACAATATGTTAGATGTCTCAAAATTCTCAACAGAGGATTTAAAGAAAAAAATAAGAATTAGAATTGCACTGGAGATGGCAGAGAGCACATAATCAGTACTTATAGATGGAAGACCTAGGGAAATAAGATGATAGGTACAGTAAAGGCAGTCATGAGGGAGGGAAATAAGTATAGCGGAAAGAATGCTGGACCTCAAAAGACTTCTGTCATTCATTACCCATATGAAGATGAATAAATCTTAGAATCCCTCTAGATCTAGATTGAATTTTTTTCATCACTGTAATAGGTGAGTTGGACTAAATGATCTCAAATGTCTCTTCTTTCTTTAAATCCTATCCAGTCTTGAAGTATAGTTAATATTATATATATATGTGTGTGTGTGTGTGTATATATATATATATATATATCTGCAAAATGAGTTGAAGAAAAAAATGAGAAACCAGTATCTTTGCCAAGAAAACCCCAAATGATGTCATAAAGAGTCAGACATAACTAAACATCTTTTCTAAAATTTACTTAAAATATTTTTTCATGGTTACATGATTCATGTTCTTTTCCTATCCTCTTCCCTCCCCCCTCCCTGAGCTGATGAGCAATTCCACTGGGTTATATGTGTATCATTGTTCAAAACCTATTTCCATGTTATTCATATTTGCAATAGAGTGATCCTTAAACATCAAAACCCTAATCACAACCCCATTGAACTATGTGATCAAGAAAATGTTTTTCTTCTGCATTTCTACTCCCACAGTTCTGTCTCTGAATGTGGATATTATTCTTTCTCAAAAGTTCCTCTAGATTGTCCTTTGTCATTTAATTGCTGCTACATTTGATTGTGCTATAATGAATCAGTTCCCACATTCTCCCGGTTCTGCTCCTTTCACTCTGCATCAATTCCTGGAGGTTGTTCCAGTTCACATAGAAGTCCTCCAGTTCATCATTCCTTTCAGCACAATAGTATTCCATCACCATCAGATTTGTTCAGCAATTTGTTCAGCCATTCCCCAATTGATGGGCACTCCCTCATTTTCCACCACAAAGAGCATGGCTATAAATATTTCTGTGCAAGTCTTTTTCCTTATCATCTCTTTGGGGTACAAACCCAATGGTAGTATGGCTGGGTCAAAGAGCAGGCATTCTTTTAAAGCCCTTTGCGCATAATTCCAGATTGCCGTCCAGAAGAGTTAGACCAATTCACAATTTTGCCACATTCCCTCCAACATTTATCACTATTCTTTGTTGCTACATTGGCCAGTCTGCTAGTAAACAACAACTTTCTAATTAATTTTGCACTTTTTATTTTGTTTGATCCTGTACAAGCCCTTTATAACTAGGTGAGCCAAGGAAAGTGGTATAGAATGAGGGACTGTAAGGAGTATAAGGGAATGCCACATGATTCCTATTATAATAGTGGGATTTGGTAGGGGAATGAACAAGAAGGAAACATAAAAATCAGGTTTATTTTATGGGAAAAGGAGGAAAGAAAAGGGGTTAGGAGAATTATTACAATTAATCTTAAATCCTAATTTTTATTAATCTATCTAAACCTAACTTATCTAAGCTAAAACAATGTTTCCCCATAACCAAATCTCACAAGTGGAGTCCAATCAAATGGACCCTGTAGGATCTTCAGATGAAAACTGTCCAAAACAGGTCCAGTGGAGAAGTGGGTCTTCAGTCCTCTGTTCTAGCTGCCAGCAGCCAGTTCAAAAGATCTCTCTCTTCAGCTGGTATCACCAAAAGCCAGAAACCTGTTTTCAAACCTCCAACCCCAGGTCCTTCAGGAAACAAGTGACAAGACTGTTGGGACCTTAGAATCTTGACCCTTAGGCTCCCATGTGACTCTCTGTCACATGCTCCTGTAAATCACTCTAACGTTTACATTACATAGTTCTTTTGCAAATGTCCTCTTCCTATTACACTCCCCCCTTTTGCATGAAATAAAAATCGTGTTGGAACACTTGTATTTGTGCACAATCTAAAATACTTACCAATTACCTAAACTAAGAAATCTACCCAAAATAGCAAACAACCTACATTCAACTATCTTATTCTAACTAATACTAACCTATTCTAGGGAATTTAATGAGGAAAAAGGAAAAGGAAGAGAAATTAAATAATGAACAAATAGAAATGTCAAACAGAAGCAAAATCAAAACACCAAAGAACATCAAACAAAAAATGAACATAACAGCCATGCAAACATCAATCTCAAAATTCTCTATACAGAAAATTGTACTACTATTGTAGCACATTAACATTATACTTAGAAAAAAATGTTTTGAATTATAATAAACAGAACATTGCATAAGTTTTACACTGAAAATCAAACCAAACATTAAACTTACTTATGCAAATACATGTAACAATAAATATAAGTGAGCTATGCACATAATTTACATATATACATATAGTACATGCATACAATATATATGTATGCTAAACATTTGCACATATATACACTTATGTACACTTCATATTTACACATATTTTACATATATACATACACTATAATACAATTAATTTATAATGCTATTATATATCCTATTTACATATTTATTTACAATTTTGTTTGATATGTGATTTGTGTTGTGTAATGTATGATGTAGTACAAGTCAGAATCTAATTTTCTTATTTTCCTTAATCCTACCTAACTAATCCCTACCTTTAAATACTTCTGTCTAACTAAATTTCTATACTTAAACTAAATCTAAGTATCTAACTACATTTTGTTAGTAACTAATTTATCTATAGCTAATCATAACACTGTTAGTACCCTAACTATACATTGTTTCACTTATTTAAGTAGTGATTCAATGTAACCTAACCATGTTTATGTTTTGTGTTTATGTTTTGTTATGTTGTTACTTTTGCTATGTCATGTTGTTTTGCTATTTTAATGTCAGTGCTACTCTTATGCTGGTTTTATGTTACTGTTGTATGCAACATACTTACCCCTACTTCAGATCTTTCTTTCTCTTCTCTCCTTCTTGAATAGTTATTCTTCTGCAATTCCATAGTAGTAAATATATTTGTGTTTGTATGTGAATAAATGCTATATTATTTTGCACTATAATACATTACCCCAAAGTATCAATTCATTAGTCCATTTATCCTGTAATCCTCTTCATTGCAAATTTCACAAAGTCTTTAAATTTATACAGTTTCAGTCTTTTAACAATGTCCATTAATTCCTGAATTCTCTTCATCTGCATTGTCCTCTTCTATCCTCTTCTGCAGGAATGATCCTCTCTTTACTGATCTTTTTGACTGCAGACTAAATTTGACTGATGATTCTATCATTCTGCAATCTCTTCTCTGGCCATTTGAGATTAGAGATGAAAACTTTGTCCTAAAGTCTGTGTCAGTACACCAGATGCAATTCCTTTCATCTCATTCACAAATAATTGAAAAGGTTTAGTATAGTCTGGGATTCCAAGAGCTGGTGCAGATAAAATCGCTTCCTTAAGCTTACTTAAGGCTTGCAGATGTTCAGGTTTGAGTTTCAGAGGTTCTGGTTCTATATTCCTGGTTAGATCTGTTAAACATTTAGTAATTTCACTGTACCCAGGTATCCATTGTCTACAGAAACCAGTTATCCCAAGAACAGCTCTGAGTTGCTTCTTGGTCTTAGGTGAATTCAGTTTCTGGATATCAGCTATTCTTTTCTGAGTGATACTTCTGGAACCCTCTGACAACACAAAACCAAGATATTCAACATGAGGCAATACCCACTGAAGTGTTGCCTTAGAAATTTTATGTCCACATTTATATAATTCAAGAATTTGTGATCCTATTGGGGAGAGCAACACAAAGCAGCAATTGCTCTTGGAGATCTCTACTCATCTGAAAGTCTGTCATGTGGTAGAGGGATTAAACTTGACCTGACTAACTAAAGAAGGTGAAACTAAAATCAATGGTTGGAAGTCACAAAGAAAGATAGAGAAGGAGGAAGAGGAAGAGGAGGAGGAACAAAAACAGAAGAAGGAAGGGGATGAAGTGGAGGAGAACATTAAAACATTTTTTATGCAAAGAAGACAGAAGAAAAACTAAAAACAATGGCAGAGCATCAGTACAACTGTGAAAATTATATATGGATTTTATATTTAGGATAAAAATAATTCTGTTCATAATAATTTGGCAAATTCATGAGCAATCCTTTTTTGATGTTCTATTTTGTATGTGGAAATGTTTGTTTTATTTGGTGTTAGGTTTAGAATAAAAATATTAAAAGACCCATGTTAAGACTTGCACGAACTAATAGAAGAAAGGAAAACCAGAGGAACAGGGTACATAAAGGCTTTATTTTTTTTAAGTGGAAACAATAATAAAAGGCTGTTGATCTCAGATTAAATGAATGAATAATATTGGTTCCAGAAGACAGGTAATTTCCTTTCTCTTGGAAGAAAGGTGGGGAACTAAAAATGCTTAATGTTACATACTTTTACATACTTTCAGAATCAATTGCCAAGTTATTTGGTTTTGAATGTTTGTTTTACCTCATAGCCAGGCAGGGTAAGGGAAGAGTAATTATAAAATATGGTTTTTAAATTAAAGGCCCTGGTAGAATTTAGAAGTGAATTGATATTTTTTTAAACCCTTACCTTCCATCTTGGAGTCAATACTGTGTATTGGCTCGAAGGCAGAAGTGTGGTAAGGGCTAGGCAATGGGGGTCAAGTAACTTGCCCAGGGTCACACAGCTGGGAAATGTCTGAGGCCAGATTTGAACCTAGGACCTCCCATCTCTAGGCCTGGCTCTCAATCCACTGAGCCACCCAGCTGCCCCCTTGAATTGATATTTTAAACATTTAATTTACCTTATATCTCTAGGTAGAAGTCAAGGCTACTAGGTAGGGCACCAGGGCTACCAGGAGTAACCAACAAAGGTCTTATTGAAGAAAAAGAATTAAATGAAGTAATACAGACTTTTTTAAAAGGTAGCTTAGTGGAAAGAGCATTCGACTTGAATTTAAGAGACTTGAATTTAAATGACTCAGTTAGCTATATGACTCTAATAAATCCCTTCTGCGATTCTGAGTTTGTTCATCTGTAAAATGAGAAGAATAATCCATCTACCAACTTAGGACTCTTGAAAGAAAATTGTTTTATTAACCATTAAGTGCCAGGGAAATTTGGGGGATTATCGTGATTAAAATGTCAGACATTATTTCAAGACTGGACTTCTTGTGGTTTTGGTGGATTCCTTGGATACTATGGGTTGTCACTGAAACTAAAGGATAATCCTTTAGGAGTGGATGAGTTGAGATCCCATTTGGGGAGGTTCTCCAGATTTTGATCTGTTTCCCCTGACTCACATGTCAGAGATTGTCACATGGGTTTGGCAGACGTACAAACCAGAACAGGAAAACATGCAAAGCCATTGATCCTGACATCTGACCCAGGTCAAAGATTACAAAAGGGCCTCACTAAAGGGACAAGGAGACATGTTAGGAGCTTTCCCCCCATCGATTGAGGATCAGAGTCCCCTGACAGAGACAAGGGGCCTGATGGCCTCCTCAAGAAAGCCATCTGGTAGTTGTGACATTATCAACTCTGACTTCCATTCTTCTTTCATCAAGGAGCAGGAAACCTTTAACAAGAAATTGAACAAAGTTTTCCCCTAACCAAAGAAAGAACAAAAGGGAATAAAGCTTTCTTCTAAATCCTGACGACCCCTAAATAGTGAAACTTTAAACATTTTTAAAGGGGGAGTGTCATTTTCCTTATGTTTTTAATAATAAAAACAGTCATTTACATACTACTTGAGGAAGATCAAATAGTAGGATGTTCTGTTGTTTACTACAACATGAGAGAGATTGGATAGGAATAATTTTCTGAATTTAACAGATAAGGGAGCAGGTTCAGAGACGGGAACATAACATGATTTACCCAAATTCCCACATTTAGAGCTGGGATTCCAGGCAGAGCTGGGCTTTGAAATCAGATGTTTTGGTTCTAATCTGTAGTTCCTTGCACTACTCTATACTGTCTATCCTGGAATACATCCTAAAGGAATTTTCTTGGCTTTATTTAGGGAAAGCTATATGGGCAGTAGTACAGTGCTTGGCACATACTAGATGCTTAATAATTCTCTTCCTTTAGTTCAAAATCTCCAAAGTTTTGTTTGTTGAGAGTTTAGGGGGCAGCTGGGTAGCTCAGTGGATTGAGAGCCAGGCCCAGAGACAAGAGGTCCTAGGTTCAAATTTGACCTTAGACACTTCCCAGCTGTGTGACCCTGGGCAAGTCACTTAACCCCCATTGCCTAGTCCTTACCACTCTTCTGCTTTGGAACCAATACACAGTTTTGATTCCAAGACAGAAGGTAAGGGTTTAAAAAAAAAAGAATCAACAGTTTAGACCAACCTTCTTTCATCTCAGTCCTTTCCACTCATTTTCTATTCTTACTGTTCAAACCTATGACTTCAAAGAAAATATAGTAAGATTAATAGTATATGTTGTGTGCTTTTGTTGTTACAATGAATCATCACAAGTATTCCTCCCAGTGGTCCTGTAAATAATTCCAAAAAGAGGGACTCATCCCCATTTTGTAGAGGGGAAAACTGAGGTTAAGGGGTTTCAAGTAAATTGCCTCCTCTCACCTAATAACAAATACTCTTAGTGCTGGATGGATAGGTGGATGGATGAATTGAATGTTTTTGTGCTCCAGCAATAGGGATAGGGTCTGGACCTATGATTTAATATAAGAAACTCCCTCCACAATATAAGCTGATCCCTTCTCTATATATTCTTAGAGATTTGCTTGGGGGCATTGAGATATTATATGGTTTGCCCTGTTTGCATTACCAATGTTTCAGAAGCAGGACTTGAAGCCAGATCTGATTCCAAGGCCAGCTCTCTCTCTATCTCTCTGTCTTTTTCTGTCTCTCAACATCTCTAACCCCCTTCTATGCCCTATTGCATAATTCCTCTTCAGGAATTACCCCCCTCCCATCATACTCTCAAAGTTTCTGTGGCAGGGGGCAGCTTGGTAGCTCAGTGGTCTTGGAGACAGAAGGTCCTGGGTTTAAATATGGCTTCAGATAATTCCTAGCTGTGTCACCCTGGACAAGTCACTTAACACCCTTCGCCCAGCCATTACGACTCTCCTGCCTCGGGTTCTAAATAAAATTAAGGGTTCAAAAAAAAAGTTGCTGTGGCAGCAACAATCATAACATCACGGTATCACCAGGTCTTTTACTTTGGTAAGGTTCAGTCCTAGATTCCATATTAAATCATAAAGGCAATTCAATTCATTCAGAGGGATTAAGTTAGTTATATCCATCTGCTGATAGAAACTCCAGACCCAGCTATGGGGACCTAAACATAAATCAAGCACCATATTCCTCTCCTTCCCCCAGGAGCATCCTAGGGTGGTTTTACCAGGGACTCTGGGTCCATTGATGTGCCCTCCCTGAGGCTCTCCTATAACTTCCCAGAGTGGTTCACACACTTTGAGTGGTTCACTTGCCTGTGAAAGGATGAGGATCAGAAGCTAAGAGTGAACTTCTGGGTCTTTGCAATGCCTGTTTATTTACATTTGCAAATACAGGAAAGAGTTTTGAAGGGGGAGAGGGGTCTGGAGAGGTTGAGCAGAGAGCTTACAAAAAAAGGAACAACTTAAGCACTCTTTCCTCTGACAGAGAATGTATCTAAGGGAATTAGAGGATTTCTCTCTCCTTCCCCCTCCCCCAAAGGTAAAGGCATCTTTTTAAAAAAGCCTTTGCCTTCTCTATTAGAGAATCAATACTATATACTATGTATTGATTCTGAGGAGGATTAGGGCTAGGGAATGGGGGGGTTAAGTGACTTGTCCAAGGTCACACAGCTAGGTAGTGTCTGAGGCTACATTTGAATCCAAGATGGCCAGTCTCTGGGTCCGACTCACAATTCGCTGAGCTACCTCACTGCCTGATAATAGCATCTTGCAGCAGATACATGTGGCCATAGCAAACGTGCTTGCCTTGACACTAGAAAGGGAATTGCTGCCCAAACCTCAATTTTCTCTGTAGTGAGAGAATTCCAAGAGGCTGAACCCTGGGAGTGGGATCCTACTGCTCAGAAGATTACAATCCTCAGAATGAAGAATATGAGAGCACAGAGGTATGCTGGCTTTCCTCTAGTCCTAGAGGAGGGGTTGTAATTCCTTCTGAAAGAGTTTTAGCATGCTCTAGTTAATCATTTCAACTCAGCTAGAAGATAGTTTGTAATGCAGTCTCAAGTAAAGGGGATATTCAAATGAAAGGAATTAATGAAAAATATATTTTTAAAAAAGAAAGGGAATTGCTTAAGATCACATAGGCAATAAAAAACAAGTCCAGTAAATAAACATCTATTAAGCACCTACTGTATGCCAAATATCATATTAAACACTGGCAATACAAAAAAAAACCCAAAAAAACAAAAAGGAGCTCAGAAACTAATAAAGAACACAGCATGCAAATAACTATGTACATTCTACAAACTTTAACAGAAGTGGATTTCAGACTTAGATTTTTTGGTTCCAGACCTAGCAATATTTCCTCTAAACCACATCGATCCTATGTGTATAACTCCTTTTAAATATAAAATATTATATAGTTTAAAAGTACTAAAATTTCTTGGGGGAAATCACAACAATGAATTCTCTGATAAAGAAGTTTTCCATGTTTGCAAGGGTATTTTTACAACCCAGGTGAATGGTCCAGAAAAATGATAGCATGCTGAACTGATGCCAAAGACTTCTCTGTAACTCAAAATATTATACCACATGCACGTTCTCTTTTCCTTCCTCACGTAGCAGTCATCGCTCATTTGGAATCTTCTTCTTCATTGTTGGTTTTATTTGCTGGTGGAAGAGAACCAATCTGCAGTTGAGTTGTTTTCAGATCTTTTATCTTAAGTAGAAACTGCCCCTCAACACTCCTTTCCTTCACATCTCAGATATAACAGCCGCCTTTATCCTCAAGCCAATCATCAAAACCAAATAACATAGGAATTCTATTCAATTAAACTCAAAATATGAGTCCCCTTATAGTATGCCGTGCCTCCTACTGTGGGGCACCCAAGGAAAAGTAAGAGGCAGTTCCCAGCATTCAAGAATTTACCAGCTAATAAGAAAGATAAGATGTGCACTAGGTCAATTAAATACAAAATGGGAAAAACCTGAGGAGCCTTCATGAGTAAAAGAGCAGTTACATGTATGTGGCACCTTCTCCATGTCATGCTAGGAACAGAGTACTTATTTTTTTCCAGCTAACACAATAAGACAGGATCAGAACTTGTCTTTCATATCTAGATGTTTCAAAGTAGGAATACAATTTTCAGGGATTGATTTATATAAACAATATTCCAGGATAACAACATTATTATCACCTCCCGGAGTTCAGCTAAGTGGCACAGTGGATAGAGAGCATGGTCTAAAGTCAGGAAGACCTGAGTTTGAATTCAGACGTAGATAATTACTAGCTGTGTGACCTTGGGCAAGTCACTTAATTGTTTGCCTCAGTTTTCCTCATCTGTAAAAATGAACTGGAGAAGAAAATGGCAAACCACTCCAGTATCTTTGCCAAGAAAACCCTAAGTGGGTTCATGAAGAACTGATGACTGAAATAACTGAACAACAAGCTGTGATTTTATTGCTATAGGCAATTTGCAGATGAGGAAAAATCCTTCTACCTAAAGGTCCACAATTTCTTTCCAATTTATAGTCTTAAATAAATTACTTTGAGTACTGAGGGGTTAAGTAGCCTGCATGGGGTAATTAGCATACATCAAGGAAAGGACTTCAAGCTCAATCTTCCAGAGCCAGGTGGTTCAGTGACTAGAGTGCTGTTTTGGAGTCAGGAATATTTATCTGGGTTTAAATACAACCTCAGACACAAACTAGCTGTGTAAACCTGGCCAAACCTGTTAACCTTAGTCTGCTTCAGTTTCTTCAGCTGTAAAGGAGGGATAATAATAACACCTGCCTCCCAAGGTTGTTGTGAGGACTAAATGAGGCATTTGTAAAGTGCTTAGCACATAACAGGTACTTAATAAATGCTTGTTTTCTTCCAACTTCTCCTAGCCACTCTGACATGCTTCCTCTCATTACAAGAGGATTTTATTTATAACATTTCATTAGAATCTTATAACTTTGTATGAAAAAGAAAATCAATATTCTGACTGCTTGAGAATATGGCAATGGGAGCCAAGCAGTTGTTGACAGAATCAAAATGAAACCCATGTCCTTTGAAAGTAATAACACATTGAATTGTCTGATTTTGCTCTGGAATAGAACTTCCTTTGAAAAAAGAGTCAAGGCTTCATAAATCAATTTGAAATGCATTATTAAAATGAAGGTAGATTTCTAGAATTATTCATTACTGCAATGTACAGGAGGTTAACCCCATTTTACAGATAATGAAATATTTTTTTCATTAGTCCACAAGGGGGAGTCTCTACACTTATTTACTGTGTGACTTGTTACAAATCTATTTCCCTCTCTGAGTCTCATTTCTTTGTTCATAATAAGAGGATTTGAATCATTCCAACTCTGTAATTCTGGGGTTTTAAATATTGCCTCCCGTGCTAAACTCTGAGCTACATAAGATCAGGGACCTTGTCTTATTTGCAGAACTATACAGGAAGAGACACCAGGCGTTGCCAAATTTAGAAGATGCCAGTGGTGGCTGTGATCTTTTAGCAGGTAAAAGCAACAGAACTTAGCACCCAGTTAGCAAAAAAATTATTAATTGCAATAGAAATCTGCCAGATGATGGATGGAAAATAACTTCATACTAAGTAATACAGCAGCAGCAACAATAGTATCACAACAGCTTCACAAGAAGGAACAAGTAATATTATGCCCATTTTATGTGAGGAAAGGAAGGTTCAGACAAGGCTCTGATATGACTTTCCCAAGATCATAGAACCTAATTTTTAAAAAGTGGGATAGCCTGGATAAAAACCAAATCACCTGTCTATAAATTCATTTATTTTCCTATAATACCAAGCATCCTCCTATATACTAAGTAAGATTCTTAGAACCTTCTTGGTAAATCCTAGCCCACTTCTTATCTTTGCCCCTCTGGGGCAAAACAAGAACAAACCTTACCTTTCTTCTGAAAGTCAACCTTCAAATACTTGAAATCAGTTGTGATATAAATATTATATATTATATAAACTTCTGTTTAATCTTCTCCAGGCTAAAAAAATCCCATTTCCTTCAACTAATCCCCTTATAATTTATCACTGGTCTCCTCACAGTCCTCCGGATAGATTTCCATTTGACAATGTCCTTCCTGAAATGTGGGCCCAGAACTGAATGTTCTATGAATATTCTGATTGATGGGGAGATGTTTTATGGTTTATTTGCTTCTTTAAATAGATCTGGTTCTGAGCAATAGATGGTCATAAATGGGGGTCCCTTGCATTTTCCAGCTTCAACAGAGTCGCTTATGTAGCTCCCATGATGGGTCATTTTTTCTGACAACATCCTTTATTTAGCTAATAAAATGATGTTGCACATCCACAACTCAGCTCTCAAGCTCCATGGGTGGCTGACAGTGGTAGAAGGGTGAGGTGGAGATCAATAATGTTCTCTCTCTTATCTGGCATAATGAATATTGACCTTGAGTTCTGTGGGCAGCAGCACATGGGATCTTGGGTAACAGGCCTCCGTTTAAGTCAACTGAATAGCAATTTGTAACAAAAATGATGGATAAAATAACCAAGTGGTACATGCATTTGCTTTGGCTTCCTGGCAACTTCTATTGCCTGGAGTGAATTGTACAGGAGAAATATCATCTGATTTTTCTATGTTCATCTAAATTTAACTCTCAGCTTGACCTCTTAATAGCACTGTGACCTCTGAGCCTCAGTTTCCTCATGAGTAAGATAATGATGACAATGATAATTAAAAAATGATGATAAAAGCACAGTCTAATTTAAGTGATTTGTAGGCTGCTCCAATGAGATACGGTAAAAATATTTATATAAAAGTTAAATAATAATAATTAATAATAATATTGATTTGGCCAAATTGTCTCTTTTTTGAGACACATCACATCCCATCAGATCATCAACCCCACCATCTTTCTCATCTCTCCTCACTATCTCACCCCTCAGGCACAAACACATGCACACCCATAGATTCTATCTCTTGTACTGGGAACAGTAATCAAATCAATATTACCATTGCTTAGAAAGGCTTCATGAATTAACTCCCCAGTGCTTCCATCCACCATTCCTTTGACTTCCCAAACCCAAAATCCCATTCCCTGGTCATCACCTCTTTATATGTATTGTCTCCCCCTACTGGAATATAAGCTCCTTGAGGGCAGAGACTGCCTTATTTCTGTATGTGTATCCTCAGCACTTAGAACGGTTTTTAACAGGTAGTAAGGGGAACAATAAATGGTTTTTATTCTTTCCAAATGGGCCAAGAGTTGTCTCTGGAGAGTTGTAAATCCTTTGATAAGACCAAATCCCTGTTTTCAAGAGTTCCATTATTCCTCTGAAGTCAATCTGGACTATTGAAAAGTGAAGTGATGATGAACAAAGTAGAGGGGGTTTGAAGAGTATATCCCTGAACCCTCTAAGAAAGTAGCTCTGAAATGTGGTATGAGCCCTAAATTTGGATTCAATTGGGCTGGAATCCTGGCTCTGCCATTTACTAAAAATGTAACCTTGAACAAATTGCTTCATTTCTCTGAATCCCTATTTCCCCATCTGCCATAGCTACTTTATAAAGTTATGTCAATCAAATGAGATAATGAATGTAGATTACTCTGTGAACTAGAAAGTAATTTTTAATAAATAATTAGATCCTTCTTCCACTACAGCCTTCTTTTGGTCCAGCAGAAAGAGGCAGCTAGGTGGATCAGTGGATAGATCTCTGGTCTTGGAGTCAGGAAGACCTGAGTTCAAATTCAGCCTCAGATTCTAGCTGCATGACCCTGGACAAGTTACATATTCTTTGTTTGCCTTAATCTAATACAGAAGGAAATGGAAAACCACTCCAGGAGCTTTGCTAAGAAAACCACATGGTTAGTATTGGTATGCTATGGTCTACTGGGTCACAAAAAGTCAGACACAACTGAACAGCAGGAATTAGACTATGTAATCTTGCAAGTCCTCTTGAATTGAATTTTTAATATGAACCCAGTGATAGACTATGCTGTTGTCAATCAAGGACCAACTTTTTTAAGAGTGGAGAGGTCCTTTACTGGAAGGTTGGCTCCCCAGGAAATGATTTTCTTTAATTACAGCAATTCATGTGTTTATAGGCACTTAATAAATATATATTGTCTTGAATTGAATGAAAATGATCCCCCAAGACCATGATCTGTGCCAGTGAAGGAAGTACCCACATTGAATAAATCATCAATTTCTTTGTAAAGTAACAAATATTAATAATAATAATAGCTCAAATTTCTGTAATGTTTTAAGTTATGAATTACTTTTTTCAGAATGAGTATTATCTCCATTTTGCAGATGAAATAACTTAAATAACTCAGAACTGAAGTAATTCTTCCATGGTCACAAAGTTAATGAATATCATAAATTAAGTCTAGCACTCTGCCCGCTATGCCAGTCCCTTTTGTTTCTCTTGTCCCTGTCCCTGGAGAGCTTTCCCTTCCCTTAACCATATTTCAGTCAAGAAATTCTTCCTTGTGCCTATCAGAAATTCCCCATCCTGAACAGTAAGTCTCCCTTCTCTTCCTCCCAACCAGCCACTGCCTTGGACATGCACTTCCAGACTAGGCTGCCAGTGGGTTTTGTGATGAGAAATCTACCCAGATGTATAGCCTTAGGACATGTTTGCCACTGAATTTTAAGCAGTATTGTAGTGACTTCTTGAATCTGGGGCCACCAGAGGAGAATATTATCATGCTTGTAATACTATTCATAGTGTTGAGAGTTGCAAAAACTTCATTTGTATTTTCTCCACAATTCATTATAAAAAGCTTTAGGAACAGGAGATGGAAAGAATTTTCCCTTTTTTCTGTAATGAACCCTTTTTTATAAGGAATATAAATCAAATACCTGATGAAACTTTTAGGGAGGTAGGGAGGAAAATGTCCAAAATACCTAAAAGGACAAACAATATATGCTAATTGTATAGTTTTAAAATAGATAAGTTAGTTATATGCCATGCTTATCTATTTATTAAAGTAGCCACCTAGACTAGTGATGTCAAATCTTTGAGGCCGAGTTCCCAAACTGCAACCCTCACACCACATGTGAGCTGCCCCCTTACCCAAGACAGGGGAAGGAGGAAGCAGTCCCATTGGGCTGCTGGGAAAAGGGGCAGGTGATGGGAGAAATGTCCTAAGGCACAGTGGAGAATGGGAGGGAATAGTCCCCTCTGGCACATGTTCCATAGGTTGGCCGACACATACCTAGATCATCTACCCATCAGCATTCTGCTACCTATCTTAGGAAGAAGATTTTCAACAGTTGATAGTGCCGACTATTAGACCTACCTCATAACTGGCATTATTTCCTCCAGACATTTTCCTCCCATCTATCTTCTACAGTAAGCCCAAATAAGTTTTCTATTTTGCCATGTCAAGCAGCCACTGAGAACCCTTCCATGTCTCCCAGTTGCTTGCAAATTCAGGCCTTGGCCCTCCAAATCTGGCTTCAACCTATCTTTCCAGCTTTATCTGCCTTTATGTCTGTCTTTCATACATTCTACCTACTAGCCCTCTGAGCTAATTTTCTAACCTCTATTCTTATTCTGATGTCTCATATCTCTTCAACTTTGTTCAAAACCATCAATCATTCTTAGATCAGATTCTCCCCACTCGCAATCCCAATCTCTGCCCACTGAAGTCTCTCCCTTTCTTCAAACCCTAGATCAGCAACACCCTCTTCAATGAAGCCATTTCCAATCCTCCTCAAAGGAGCAGTGATATTTCCTTCCATATATCCCAGATTTAGAGTGGGGGTGGGGCAGACATTTGAAGTAATTGAATAGAACCCACACATTCTTTAGATGAAGAAACTAAATCTCAGAGGGGTCACAATGTCAAAATCAAAGCAATCATTTATTTATTTTTTTAAAGCTATCATTTAAACCCAGGTCCCCTGACTTCAGATCCACTGCTCTTTTCTTTTGCAACAGTCTTTTAGCATTTTGTCTGCATCCATCTCCTCTATATTTTTCTCACTCCTCCTTACATAAGGTTATTTCTGTAATATGTCTTTGGCCCCTGTACAATTGTAGGGGCCTCAAGAACAGGACCTGTGTTTTATCTTCATATCCTTAATACCAGCACATTTTCATTTATGCAGCAAATAATTATTTTAGGTATTTGTTGAATTTAATTTATTTCGGACTGAACTCTTGCCAATAACCACACCACATTGGGTGCCCCCAAAAATGGAGAAATTTGTTGTCTTCCATGATTTTGATCCCTCTGTTTTACAATTAGAGTTAGGGTTTTTTTCATTATCCCATTAAACATCCTGTCTACATTAGGGATTCTTTACCTAGAGTCCATAAACTTTTTAAAATGTGCATTTTTTTTATTTTTTTCAAACTTCTACCTTCTGCCTTAGTATCAGTTATAAGACAGAAGAGTAGCAAGAGGTAGGCAATCATTGCCCAGGGTCACACATGTCAAAAGTATCCAAGGGCAGATTTGAACCAGGTCCTCCTTATTGGCACTCTATCCACTGTGCTATCTCACTGCCTTTAAAATATATATGCTTTTTATAACTATAATTTAATTGTAACACTTTTTATTCTATTTTGTTCATTTGAAGCCAGAATTCTCAGAAGAAGTGCACAGATTTCTCCAAATCTTCCAAGAGATCTCTGAGACAAAGTAAGTGAAGAACTTCTAAATAGTAGCATTGTTCACCAACCAGGTATAGTATGGCTATTCTGATTTTACATGATTAAGTTAAACGGATAATAGCCTATTTATCTAGGACAGAAAGGTTTGCAAAAGACTTTCTTTAGAAAAACCCTGGAACATAGGTAATTTGTCAATCACTCCATTTTACAAATGAGAAAACTGAGCCTCAGGAATTGGATTGATTTGTTCAAAATCACACCTTTAATGAGTAAAATTTGAGCTCCCTCTCTCTTTGCTTTTGTAAATGCCATCCTCATCACATCTAATTCCTATTTTTATTTATCTATTTATCTTAAACCCTTTACCTTCCATCTTAGAATCAATATCATGGTTCCAAGGCAGAAGAGTGGTAAGGGCTGGGTAATGGAGGTTAAGGGACTTGCCCAGAGTCACACAGTTAGGAAGTATCTGAGGTCAGATTTGAACCCAGGACCTGCCATCTCTAGGCTTGACTCTCAATACACTGAGTCACAGAGCTGCCCCTTTAATGCCTTTTTTTTTAATTAGGCATCCAGTTTTTTATGACAAATGGGCATTATTTGCTTGACCTTAGGCATTGCTTTTGACACCTTGAAGATCTAGCCTTATTTCTTCCAAGTGAGGGCTCTGATATGAAATTTCTATGATATAATAGAAAGATCAATGAATCTGAAGTCAGGAGACCTGGGATGGAGTTGCAGCCCAGATTCTTAATAGAAATCCCTTCCTCTATCCCTAAATAGTTATGTGACTATGGGCAAATCACCTCAACTCTCAAAGTCTCAATGTCCTCGTCTATAGAAATTAGATTAACACTCCTAAAAAGGAAGAGGAGGGGAAGAATGAGAAAGAGGAGGAAAAGATAGAATTTCTGTAGCTTTTTCATATTTATAAAGGTCTTTCCTCACAACAATACTCTAAGTCAGATGGTGGGAAAATCATTATCCCCATTTTACAAATGGTTAGACGCATCATTCTATGCCTCAGTTTCCTCATCTGTAAAATGAGAATAATAATATTTGCATTATGTACCTTATTAAGCTCTTGAGAAAGTTACTATTCTGTGAGCTTTAAAAAGCCAGAGATATTACTATTACTGAAGTACCTTTGAAAAATTGTCCTAAAAACAGCCCTGTGGGTACATAATGCAAATATCTTAGTCCTGTTTTACAGATGAAGACAGATGCTTAGGAGAAAGAGAAATTGTGTGTCCAAGATCATATCGATAATAAGCAGGACTGGAACTGAGATCTAAGCTGATGGACTTTGAGTGTCACCTTTTCATTTATATTAAGAAGACTTTTAATGGACCTATTCATTAGTAGCACACCAAAAAAACCAGAAAAGTGCTTATTTTGATTGTTAATAATACTATCAATAATATGTCGACCCAGCTCTTGTTTGCTAATTTCACATCTTTGGAAGGCAATTAAATTCATTATTGGGAAAAAGTGATCTTGGCTGGGTCTTGGCTGAGCTTAAAAAGACATAGTCATTGAAACACATCTTTTTAGGGCCATTGAGAAAGTGTTTCTAACTTAAGAGCCTCCGCTTTGAGAGTGGGTAAAATGGAAAATGGTAACGAGTAAAGTACTCTGAAAGCAACTATACTCCCCTCTCTGGTCCTAATGCCATTCTAGAATTCTTTAAGTCATTGCCCCTCTCTAGGCCACAGCTACCCCTTCTATAAAATCTTCATTTTGCAGATGATTTGCCTGGGTGATTCATAAGGTCCCTTCTCAGTCTGATATTCTGTGCTTTAGAGGCAAAGTGGAACACCACCCCAATTACAGTAATGGTTTTGACATTTATCAGTATGATTAATCCAATGTCCATGTGAACTATTCAAGTATTCAGCACTCTACCGTCCCTCTAACTCTAACATTGTTCTTTCCATGTTTTAAGGTCCCTTCCAGTTTTGAAATTCTATATTCCTTGGGACAGGGGGAGGTGTAGCTAGGTGGTTCAGTGGATTGAGAGCCAGGCCTGGAGATGGGAGTTCAAATCTGGCCTCAAACACTTGCTAGCTATGTGATTCCTGTCAAGTTATTTAACTTCCATTGTCCAGCCCTTACCACTCTTCTGCTATGGAACCAAGACCTGGTATTGATTCTATATTGGAAGATAAAGGTTTTCTTTTTACTAAATTCTATATTCTGTGTTCTAAAGACCCATACAATTCCAACTTTCTCTGTAATTGTGACTTTTGTGAATCTATAGTTCTTAACTCTGTGGCTTTAAGTCTTAAAATATCTGGGACAATAGCCCAATTATTGTTTCCTGTAACTTGTATTATTTGTTTTTTTTTCCTCCTGCTTGATCCCACATCTCTGAAGTAGAAACTCTCCTTTTTAAAAACCTGATTCCAAAAAAAACAAAGTAATTCTCTTTTAGTGTCTTCTCCCCAGTGCTGATTCTTCTCAGTTGATGAGTCAAGTCCTATAAATATAGGGGCCTTTGGGTGAGCAGGTTGGAGGAAATTTTTTAAAAAGGCCAAGGAAGGTGGGTCAGGGTGGGGTGAGGAGGGTGGCTTTTAGAGAAAAAGGAGTTGAATCATCAGCAAAACCATTAGGGCTAATGCTATCTACTTTAAGACTGGAATTAGAATCAATGCTAGGGCTTCTGATGCCCAGAGGGGCCACAAGTAGGTTTCTCTCACCACCTTTGCAAAGGAGAATTTGAAGTCCTCATTTGGGGGAAATGGATTTTTTGTGAATTAAAAACAACAGCTTTAAAAGGGTCCCGGATATGCTGATGCTGTGGTTAAAAGCTGATTCAGAATATAGGCAATGGCTCCAGGAACCCTTAGTGAGCTATGGCATAGGCTTTAGACCAGGGTAAGGAGAAAAAGAGAGAAAGAGAGAAAGAAAGAAAGAAAGAGAGAGAAAGAGAGAAAGAGAGAAATAAAGAGAGAAAGAGAGAAATAAAGAGAGAAAGAGAGAAATAAGAGAGAAAGAGAGAAAGAGAGAGAGAGAGAGAAGAGAGAGAGAGAAAGAGAGAAAGAGAGAAAGAAGGAGAAGAAGAGAAGGAAGAACGAGAGAAAGAGAGAAGAGAGAAAGAGAGAAAGAAGAAAGAAAGAAAGGAAGGAAGGAAGGAAGGAAGGAAAGGAAGGAAGGAAGAAAGGAGGAAGAAAGGAGGGAAGAAAGAAGAAAGGAAGAAAAAGAAAGAAAGAAGAAAGAAGAAGAAAAGAAAGAAAGAAGAAAGAAAGAAAGAAAGAAAGAAAGAAAGAAAGAAAGAAGAAGAAAGAAGAAGAAAGAAAGAAAGAAAGAAAGAAGAAAGAAGAGAAGAAAGAGAAGAAGGAAGGAGGAAGGAAGGAAGGAAGGAGGAAGGAAGGAGGAAGGAAGGGAAGGAGAAAGGAGGAGGGAAGGAGGGAAGGAGGAGGAGGGAAGGAGGGAGGGAGGGAAGGAGGGAAGGAGGGAAGGAGGGAAGGAGGAAGGAGGGAAGGAGGGAAAGGAGGAAGGAGGAAGAGGAAGGAAGGAAGGAAGAAAGAAAGAAGAAAGAAAGAAAAGAAAGAAAGAAAGAAAGAAAGAAAGAAAGGAAAGAAGAAAGAAAGAAAGAAAGAAAGAAGGAGCAAAGAAACAAAGAGAAAGAAAAAGTAAAAAGAAGAGAGGGAGGGAGGAGAGAAAAAAGGAAACGGAAAGGAGGGGAAAGGATAAGAAAAGAGAAAGGAAGAGAAAGAAAAATAAAAGAGTATAGGAGATGGAAGGAAGGAAGGAAGGAAAAAAGCAAGATAATACTTCTTGAATGCTAACAGTTTTTGTCTAATGTAATACAGTGGTCTAGGACCCCTTAGAGACCATCTGGTAGGACTCTTATTTTACAGAGAATACTGAGACCCAGAGAGGAAAAGCAACTTTGTCCCAATCATTTCCAAAACCAACAAAGTAGTGTAAAATGGCAGCCAAAGCAAAACAAATATACCATTTGACCACCTTTGGGGCTGCATTGAGTTACCACATCCAAAATAAGAATTCTATCCTAGACCTAAGCTATATCATGTCTATATTATCCTGTTTATTTGTAGGAGTCATAATTTAGGAGCTACTTGGACAAACTGGAGCCTATCCAAATTAAGGGGGCCAGTGTGGTGCACAAAATTGAGACTATGAGGGTATAACAACTGCTTTTAGGAACTGTGACTGTTTGGCCTGGAGAAGAGAAGATACAGGGAGAACATGATAGCTGTCTTCATATAGTTGTAGAATTATCACAGAGAAAGGCTGTCATACAGAATTGTTTTATTGGGTCCCAAAGAGGAGACCTGTAGTAGAAGGAAGGATTTGCAGAGGCAGAAATGGGCTCAGATTAGGGAAGGGACTTCATAACAATCTGAGCTGTTCCAAAGTGTTTTGTTCTACCTCAGAACCACAACACTAGAAACTTTGAAGAAAAGACTGATTGACCACTTATCAGATGTGCTATAGAAGAGATTCGTGTTCAGATAGGGGTTCACCTAAGGGATCTCTAAGGTCTTCTTTTTAAACCTTTACCTTCATTCCATCTTATAATCAATACTATATATTGGTTCTAAAGCAGAAGAGTAGAAAGGGCTAGGCAAATGGGAGTTAAATGATTTGCCCAGGGTTCACACAGCTAGGAAGTATCTGAGGACAGATTTTGAACCCAGGACCTCCCATCTCCTGGCCTGGATCTTTATTCACTGAGTCACCTAGCTGCTCCCACCCCCCTACCGGGGTCCTTTGAAGTTCGGTTATACTCTCTCCAGAGTTGTCAGCCCACACATACCCTCCAGACTCCACCATTTGGGTCTGCTAGTGTTCAGCTAGGTTGCTGCCCCATCAATCTGCTTCAGAGGCAATGCAATTCCTCACAAACATGACTGGGATTTGAGGGACACTGAGAGGTCTTTTCCTTTCCTGAAAATCTCCTGTCCACATACTCTAGTGTAGGAGTTCTAAACCTTTTTTGGATCATGGATTTCTTTAGCAGTCTGGTAAAATCCATGGGCCTGTTCTCAGGACTGTATTTTTAAATGCATAAATAAAATATATAAGATTAAAAAGGAAATAGATTATATTGAAATTCAGTTATCATAATTTTTTTTAAATCACACACCAAAGGTTAAGGATTCTTTGTCTAGGACTACCCTCAGGAATTGTTCATATGGACAAAAAGGATGAAATTCCCTTGGTGAGGAGGAATATACAGCACTCACAGTAATGTTAGATCACTTTTGAAGCATACCTCCAATTTTCTAACATCAATTTGCTTTAGGAGAGAAAGTTGCCTTATTAGAGTCACTAATGACTCAACTCATTAGGGTCTCCCTTGGGTTTGAAAATCTCAGGTCAGAGAAAGAGGGACAGGAGAATCTGCGATTTGTTCTTCTTCCTGAGGCACACTGACTTGCCCAAATTTCGTATCTTCCATCTGGGATAAACCTTTTGGTAGCTAAAGGCCTAAAATAATAGATTTTTTATCTATTTTAGAGTAAGAATGGATTTCAGAATATAGAAAATTAAAAGTATTTGAAGAGAATTTTAGAGATCATCCAATTCAACCTGTTGACTTTCCAGATTTAAAAAAACAACAACAAAAAACTGAGGTTCAGAGAAATTCTTATCTGAGGTTATTCAGTGAGTTAATGTCAGGTGAGCTTTGAACTCAGTTTTCCTACTCCATCACTCTTCCTACTTTGCATCTGGCTTCTCAATCTGACTTGCACTCTAATTCTTCCCCCTTTCCCATCCTATAAATCTTCAGGATATGTTGTGTTAGGTGTCTATGTGTATGTCCTTGGTGGGGGGAAGGGTGCAGCATGGGAATTGTGGGGCCCTTTAAAAGGAAAATAGATAGTCAAGAGGAAGATCATAACCCCCCTTTTCTTCTAAGATTGCTGATTTCCCACCATGGCTAGAGGAGGCTGGCGGCTAATAGAAATTTGAGGAGAACAGACAACATTGAGTTGCATTTTTGTTTTGTTTTGTTTTGAAGTGAAAATAAGAGAAGCAGAATGGGGGACCTTGGAAAAGAGAAGATGCGACAGAGGGAAGGTTGGTGCTGAAGGGTCAGGAAGGGTGTCAGAGCTGGGAGTGGTATAGCAGGGAATGATGTGCAGTTCCTGCCAGCTAGGATGGGCTGAGGATGTTGCTGGGCCCATCTCACCAATGCTGTATGGTCTCTTGGATCCCTTGCATTCTGAGGAAGTAGGAAAGAAGGTAGGACCCAGACCTATACTGGGATCCTGGAGCTGAACTTCACCATACTGCAGGGAATAAGAGGCCATCCCTTGATCTAGAGAAATTTGGGTTAGACACTGCCAAGGAAAGATGCCCAAATGACTGCCTTCCCTCTGACTCCTGGTCTTAGTTGGGCCAAAAAAGCTGGTCTTAGAACAATGATTCTCATTATAACTGGGTCTGTGTGGGGGATAGGGAGAAATGGTGGAGCAGAAGAAGAGAGCAAATAAATCCTTCAGGAAAGCGAAAGATTTGCATAGAAATATTTGGTATTAGGGGTTTGAAACTGAAGAAATAAACAGGAGGAGGAAGGGGAAATATTTGGGGGAGATAAATTAAAGGTACCAAAAAATAAAGGAGCTGGGGAACTCTATTATTTAGGATTTAGTGAGAGTTAGAAAGGAAGAAAGGGTGATTGAGGAGAGGAAGAGTGGGAGATAGAGGGAGGGGGGGGAGAAAGAAAAGAAGAAGAAATAGAGTAAATCAACAGAGAGGGCAATGGAGAAAAGAGAAATGAGACAGCAAAGATTCTCAAAGAGGGGAAGGGGGAAAGATAGGGGAAAATGTGTGTAAAGCGGTAGAAAGTCGAGCGCATGAGGGAAGAAAAGGGAGGCTTTTATACATCTCCATCGAGAAGACTGAAATATTTCCCTGGCCGGGGGAGGCAGAGGTAGGGGAAGCTGTGCCCGGGATACAGAAGGGGAAGAGACAGCGGCAACAGATAGCGACTGAGGAAGGCCGAGTCCTTGTAAAGGGTCGGCATCTCCGGGGCCTGATCGGACGCCTGGGTACCCACTGGCCCATCGGGCTCGGCAGCCAGCTGTCTCTTTAGTTTGTTTCTGCGGTTTTGAAACCAAATCTTCACCTGCGTCTCGGTGAGCTGCAGGGAGGCAGCCAGGCCCGCACGCTCAGCGCTGCTCAGGTAGCGCTTCACGTCGAACGTAGCCTCCAACTGGAACACTTGACTCTTCGAGAAGATGGTCCTGGTCTTCTTTTTGCTGGACTGCGGCCCAGAAGATGGCCCAGCTCGGCACTCGCTGGGGTCTGTGGTGTCGGGGCTGCTCCCTCTGGGACATAGCAGCTCCCTAGGCATTGAGACCCCTTGGAGGCCTCCGCCTGCCCCTCTATACTGGTCCGGGTCCCAGCCGCGAGTCCGGCTTGTGCTCCTGCTCCTACTTGGGTTCAGGCTCCGAATCTGGCTCCGGCTCCGGCTCGGACTACTGCTCTCTGCCTTTCCTGCCGGGTGGAACAACTCGGATGGTGAGATCCGTCTGATACTAAACGGCAGAAGATCAGGCCTTCCCTCACTTCCATTCCTTCCCCTTCCCCTGGGCTTTATACAATTTTTATCCTCCTCTTTCAGTTCCTCCTTCCTCTTCCTCCTTACCCTATTCTTCCCTCTGTTCGTTTTCTTGAGGATATCCTCTCGATTTCCTTCCCCTTCTTTTCCTCCTCTCCTTTCTGATCTTCTCTATCCTCTCCCTCCTTTTCCTAGTCATTTCCTTCCCTCTTCCTCCTTTTCTTCCTACTCCTCCATCACTTCCTTTTCCTTCTGCTCCTTCCTCCTCCACGATCTCCCTCCTCCCCTCCAGAAATCTGCAGCCTTCCCACTCCATATGGGTCTTGATACACTGGAATAGGGCCTACTCCCACCCCCAGCCCCATCACCTTTAGTCCTCGAAGAAGTAAGTGGAAGGAGAAAAATATCACTACCCCACCGGCACCCCAAACATATACATGCAGAGTAGGAGCTGAATGTATTGAAGGAGGAAAGGCATGGGGAAGTAGGGAGAAGAGAGGTAAAGAGGATCCCAGTGAGGATATAGCTATCCAGAGGAACCTAGACCATATTTGGGGATTCAGAGAAGGATGAATGTGAAAGGAATCATAGATTGATAGATTCTCAAGTCCAAATGGGCTTTTACGGAATACGAGTCTAATCTGTTCATTTAATAGAGAAACTGAACCTCAGGAGGGGACTGTCTGGACTAAATAGGACCTAGGTCTCTGGAATTCTAGCCAAGAGTTCTCCCCAACCCTCGGAGTTGCCCCTCACTTAGCATATGCGAAGAAGAGTGGGGGGGGGGAATAGAAGTCTAGGGGTTGGGGAGGGTAGGAGGGTACAGAGAGAGGGTGGAAGAGCAGCTTGCCTACCCGAGACGAGATCGCGCCTCCCGACCTCCACGGCTACCGCTGCTTCCTCTTCCTCCTCTTCCTCCTCATCTGGGTCCTCGTACTGCTGAGGCTCATGGGCTGGGCTAAATCCCCGAGGCCCCCAGCAGTATCCAGGCCTTCGTGCCCCTCGCAGATCCGGCCTGAGAATGCTGTCGATGGTGAAAGTGCGGGGGCCCAGCGACCGCGCAGGCTGAGGCTGGGGCTGCGGCTGAGGGCCAGAGAGGCGGTCACCCACCTGCTCTTCTTGGCTCATGGCGCTCCAGCCTAGGCTTCGTCTCCACCCTACGCCCGGGAGCCCTAGGCCCGGGCCTCCTCGGAACAAGCCCCACAGCCCCCGGGGCTCGGCTCCAGCCGCAACCTCAGCGGTGGGCAGAGCCCGAACCTCTGCTTGTGCCTGGCAGCTGAGCGGAGATTCGGCCGTGGATTGGCCAAACTGAGAACAGGGGTGGAGCCTGGGAGGAGCCAAGAGGAAGAGGGGAAAGCAAGAGACTAGCAGAGAATAGGCAAGAGGGAAGCTGAATCCGAAAGAGACAGAATCGAGGAGTGGAGAAAGAAGAGGGAAAAGGAAAGCGAACAAGGGAGGAGGGGAAACGGAGAAGAAAGGGGAGGAAGGAGAAGAAAGAAGAAAAAAGGGGCAAAAAAAGAGAGGAAAGAAAAGGGAGGATTTAGAAGGAAGGAGAAAAGAAGCGCTCAGGAGAAAAGCATCCTACGGTTCACTCCCTCCCCCTACACACACGCACACACACATTTTGCCCGCTTCATTGCCTCTGATCACCTAGGCCTGAAATACCTTGCCATCCCCAATTTACTTCTTACATTTATAGGCATCCTTTAAAGCCTCGTTCACATGCAAGCCATCTCCTGGGGATCTTCTCTAAACTCCCCATTCTATAAAGATATCTCATCCTCACCTTGTGCCCCTCAGACTTACTTGTGGATGGATGCTCATCTTCTGGGTTTGCATTTTATTTTCCTACTGATCTGTGATTTCTTGAGGACCCCATTCTTATCCCCTCCCTCAGTGCCAAGTCCACCGGAGTCAGCTAAAATATAGTCTTTCAATTAAGCTGAATCGAATCCAATTTGTTCGGAATATATACGGGGGGGGGGGGGAGGGAACTGACAAAGAGAAGGCTGGATAGGTAGGTTGGCCTTCATTAGGTAGGGCCTTTAATGATAGGCTTTGGAACTAGAACTTTATATATCATTTTATATCTAATATATAATTTATATATAATTGAGAAAATTCAAATTAGGGGTTTTGAGAAGGATAAAAGGATAATTAGAAATGCATGGGGAAATCAATTTGATCTGATATCCAGGAGAGGGGGAAAGGGAAGTAAGAGAGATTATAGTGAAGGGAGGAGGGAAAAGGACAGAGCGTGAAACAGAAGAAGAGAACGTGGAAACATGTGGGTCTCAAACTTGACGTTGCTACCTGTATGAACTTAGACAACTCACTTAACCTCTCTGAGACTCAGTTTCTTCTTCAACACAGAGGTATAAACCGCATTGAGCACGTCTCCCTGCGCAAGATGACTCAAGTAAAGAAAACAAAGAGAAGAAAGCCTGGCGGGATTGACAAGGAAATGGGGGAAAGAGGATGGAGAAGAGAAAAAGGAAAGTGATGAGAAAGCAAGGCTAAAAAGAGGGAAGGGAGTTAAGAATGAGAGGGATCTGTAGTGTAGACTGGGTAGAGTCAGCTACCGGGAGGGGTTGCGGAGAGAGGAAAAAAAAAAAAACCCGGGGAGACAGAGCTCCAGACAGGGAGACGCCAGAGGGAAACAGGTGAGGGGAGATAGGGCCAGATTAGGCGAGGAGAGGACAGGGAAAGAGCTAGAGTAGGGGCCTCGGAGGAAACAGGCTGGGGTGAGGGGAGGCGCTGGAGTCAAGCTTGGGCGGGAGGGTGGGAGGGGAGGAGCACTAAGGGAGAGAGAAAAGAGCAATGTGAGGGGGAACTGAAGTGGGCTGAAGTGGCCTGCCTGCAAATGCAGAAGGACAAGGGGCTCTTCGGGCGGTGGAGAGACTTTGGGCAGACAGGGAGAAAGAAAAGAGAGTGGGGGAAAGAAGGAGCCAAGAAGTAGAAGCAAAGTGGCTCCCCATTTGGGGTTCTCTGGGCCTCAGCGGAAAGTGCCCGAACTACCTTGCCCAGGTCTGGACGGAGTAGATAAAGCCTGGGCTATGGACAGGGGACCTGGAACTGCCAAGGAAGAGAAAGAGATTGGCACCTCAAACCAAGCGAACCTGAAAACGATCTCAAACCAGAGAACGACCCTGGGTCCTAACCAAGTGTCTGGGGGGTCGGATAGGGAGATTGGAGGAAGTCAGACAGCAAATTCGTGGAAATGGGGAGGAAGAGGAAAGGGAGAAGGGATACGGGAGCCTGATATAGGGAGCTGGAATTGTGCAAAGTGCTACTATCTGCAGAAGGAGCCAAGTCAACACTGGCGCGGTTCTGTGGGCAATATCGGGGAAGCTCAGGAATGGAAAACCCGGGAGATGAGAAAATCTGAGTTTTAATTATCCGAGATCGAGTCTGCAAGCCTTACACTCCCCATTGGGAGCGACAGGCCATGCCCTTTTCCTCCTTGACCTCCTTTCTACTTACTTTGAAATATAAACCAATCTTTAAGCAGGGAACGAACGATTTATCGACAGGGGCATGCATATGTTTTTCAAAAACGACCGCGCAAGGACTGAGACTGCCCGTAACCTCCAACCCAAGACTACACACACTTGCACTCACGCACACAGACACACAGGTACACACACCTGTTCCCCCCAAACCAACAGCTCACAGCTCAGCCAGCCAGCCAGCCAGGACTTCCTCGAAAGCTAGAGGCTGCGCTAAGGCCGATGGTGTTTTCTCAGTTAGTTAGGCTCGAGATGTTCGGTTCTATCTTCGTCTGCCAAAAATTCCTGTCCCTCCTCCTGACCCCACCTGCAGAACAGCAGTGCGCTCTTCACTAGACCACTTCTCTCCCCTCCCTATTCCCTTCCCCGGCCTTTTTCTCTGGTTTGGCGGCTCTGGGGATTGCTGCTTCAGGCGAAATGGAGGATGCGAGTGAGAGGGAGGTGGAGGGGCTGATGAGATTCGAGTGGGTTTGAGGTACCAGGCGTGCGTTATCCGAAAAGGAAATTGTCGAATCTTGTAGTCCAAGACTTATGAGCAGTGTTTTCCAAGATCCCGCGTTTTCCCTTTCTATTTACTCATTCCTCCCCCATCAAGAGGTTCAACTAAAAGTCCAGGATGAAGATTGAACCTGATTTGCAATAACATTAAATGAGCAAAAGAAAATTCCGAGTAGTCACAAAATTCTGAAGCAAGAAAAAGGAGAAGAGGAGGATAAGAAAAAAGAGGATAAGAGGAAAAATAAACAAGTAATAGAAGAGGAAGCGAGAAGGAAAGAGGGAAAAGAATGTCAAAGGAGAATTTCTATATTTAAGAAAACAAAGACCATGGTGTGGGGGGGAGGAGCAATCAAACTGAGTCATTCTGCAAAAACAGAGTCTGTTTCTCCCTTTCGTTTCCTAACAACAGATACTGCGAAAGAAGACGAGATCGTGGACTTGTGTTACATCAAACGAGTCTCTTCTCATCCCTCTCTGTCCCAGAGCTTCGCTCTTTATAAATATGAATTAAAATCCTCACTTGCTTTTATTTCCCATAGCTGCTTTGATGAAAGCGCTCTATAAACTGAAAGGCTATCCTCAAGAGATGGAGTTATTATCAACCAAGATATTGGCTGTGGAGCTTCCGGTCTCCTGGCTGGTCCTAGTTATTCTTTACCAGGTTTGTACTTCCCGTGACTGGACCACACCAGAACAGGTTCCTGGCTACTGAACTTGGCTAGTACAAGGAAGATGAAAAACTAACAGAGACTGAGAACACTTGTAGTTATTACTGCATTACAGTGTAGAACACTGATCCCAGGAACTTATTTAGCAAACACTGACCTATCCTTACAATTTGGAACAATTCATATGGAACAATATAACAATACAAAAACTGATAAAATTTGAAACCTATACCCAATAACAATTCAAGTTTATCTAACACTCTAGGATCTGCAGAATTTTCCTTCAGAAAACTATAGAAGTCTGGTAATGTATACACACACATATATGTGTTTATATACATATGCACAAGTATGTGTACACACACACACACATAAGTGTGTGCTCTCCTTTTTCAGATGAGAAAACTCAGGATAAAAGAGATTGTTGAAGGACTTGCCCAGGGTCATTTCACTAGTGTGTCAACTGGGATAGAAACTTAGGTATGGTTTTCCATAGCTGCCTTAAAGTTTAAACCCAATTAAAATTTTTGTGACCCTGAGCAAGATTCTTGATTCTGCTGGTCTCAGTTTCCTTATATATCAAATGAACTTGAGAAGGAAATGGTAAACTACTCCAGTATCTTTGTCAAGAAAATCCCAATTGGGGTCATGAAGAATTGGGTTTGACTAGAATGACTGAATAACATAAAATATTTACTTTAAAACAGTGCTGTTGTAATACATTAGAGTGTTGTTGACCCCATTTTACTGAGAGAGAAACTGAGGTCATAAATACTTGAGTTTATTTCTTATCTACCCTTCCAGACTGTGTTAATTGAAGGCAGATGGGAAGACATCTTTCTCCCTGAAAGTTATTAAACCAAGACCTTCCATAGTGGTAGCACTTAATAAATGTTGAATTTCAATATCACTTTACAGTTTAAATGTTTTTTCCTCATAACAACCATGGGAATGGGTGGTGCAAGTATTATTTTTTTCACACTTTACAATTGAAGAACCCAATGTTTAAAGGGATTAAGAGATTCATTCAAAGGCATAAAGCTTTTTAGAGGCAAAGTATGGACTTCAACACAGGCTTGTTAACTCAGGCCAGGACGTGATCAATTGAAGCACTACGTCCCACTTGGAAACTCCAAAGCAGTTCCCCTCCCCTTCCAATAACTAACTACCTTCTCCTGACTAGAACTTGCCCTCATTCTCTCCCTTCTTTATTTCTCCTCTTTCCTGTAACCTCAAATCAGGGGCAGGGGTCATCCTGTTTCACCAACTTGGCACTAGAATGAGAGTCACCATCCTAACTCACTATATTCAAGAAAGCCTGACTAACTTGTGCCAAACTGAACTGAAAAATCAGCTTTATTCTGCTTGTCCATCCCACCTCCCAGGATGAAATTAGGAGTAATGAGTAGATGCTGCAAAGATGTGTTTCTGCTTCATCATTAGATCGGGGAGGGGGGGGGATAGGAGAAGGTTGTTATTTGTGGTCCTTAAAATTAATCCATTCCCAAAATAGAACAGGCTACCGATTTGTCAGTGATGCTGGATAAGAGGCTGTGAAGACAGAACTAGAGACTGAGCCTTTGTCGGATTGCTTCTTCTCTTCCTGTGGCTTAGCAAATGGAGGTGAAAAAGGGGGTCTGAATAATAACTAAGTTTTCTTCCTACTCTACAACCTATAAGCCTTTGTAATAGGCTCTGTGGGCTCATCTAACTGATTCTAGGAATGGTTTTGGTTGGCCGAGTTATGGAAGGGAGGGGGTGAGGATAGGCCAAGTGTTGCCTCTTGGGCTGATTGATTAGCTCTGTTTAATCAGGGCGGCAATTGGCTTTTCCACCTTCCTCTGGTCCAAGCAGTGGGCGCATCAATCTCTCTCAAATCATTAGTCACACTTGGAAAATGAGCCTCCTTACACAGTTGGTTCATTTCTGATTACTGGGAAGGTTCATTGAGGCTTCTTGATAGATTGCCTTGCATGAATGAACTCAGAGGGAGGAGTCAGAAAACCCAATATGCAAGGGTGCTGCTGGGTGCTCTCCCTTTGGATGGAAATGGGCTAACAATTGCTAATTGACCCCCCATGTGCTCCCAGACCAATAGCAATGATGCCCTTTTCTCTTTGGCAGACTCCAGCTTCCTAATTTCTGTTCTGTCGTCACTTATGCTCTCATGAAGTGAAAACAATTCTGGGTTGAGAGTTAGAAAAGGAGAATTCAATCTGGAAAGGACCTTGAAGTTCACCTGGTCTAATTCTATATTTCACCATAGAGATAACTGAGGCTCAATCTTAAGTAATTTGCTCAGGGTTCCAAGGCATTGACAATAGGTCATAAGTCTTGAACTCATGTTTCCCAGCACCAGGCATCCTATCTACTCTAACAGGCAGCTTTCCTCAGGATAGTTGAGTTCTAGTCCTAGTTCTTCCTAATCTTTGGCAAGTCATGTCTCTCTAGGCCTCAATTTCCCTCTCTGTAAAATGAAGGGGATGGTATTGCTTGCATTTTGAAACTAGTATCATGTCCTAGGATTCCTTTCACCTTTTATATTCTATAATTTGTATTCAATTTCCTTTTAGTTGCTTCCACATTCCAAGAAAATTCCTAGAGCCTTTTGTACTTGCCAAAGTTTCACAGTCATTTTTCACATACACAACACGAAGAGTTGATAATAACAGTTTAATGTACTTTCTGGTCTCTTTGAACTCTAAAATCAGGCTGGTACTTGGGGAAGATACCTTCCTAGGAATCCATGAAATGGTCTCTTTGCTCTAGGTCTCCCCCACTCAAAATCCCCAGCTCCTGAGGTTTTGGAATGAGGGAGTGGAGGGAGTGGAAAGAGCTCTATCCCTGGACCTCAAGTCTACATCAGTTCATGGCCAGGCCTTATAGGGAAAGAAAGCCACTTGCTGAAGTGTAGGCAAAACCACGGAACAGTGAACTGTGTCCGAGTGTCACAGGTTGGAGTGATTTCTCTCCCTTTGTAAAAAGCCCTTTGCCAGCAGAGCAGCCTCGGAACAAAGGCCTAGAAAGGTTAGCCAGGTGATATGCTAACGGATCCTTTCCAGATGTTCTGACATTAGTCTCAGGCCCAGCCTGAGGAGGGGCCAACTCTAAAGGGACAAGGTGGGGGCAGGGAGGCGGCAAAGACTTGATCTCGGTTGCCGCCTGCCTCCTCCTCCTCCCAGCTCCTAGGCCTTCGAAGGAGACGGGACTCAGCTCTGGAAGGTGAGCTCAGCGATTCTGAAAGTCCTCCGGGGCCAGTGGGAGGAATCAATGAACATTTGGATTCGCCAGAGAAGCGCCGAAGGGGGCTCTCGGATCAATGTTCGGGGAAGAAGCTTTTATCTTCTGAGATGCCGAGAAAGGCCCAGCCTGACACGCCTTGTTTCCCCCTCCTCCTGGGGGTGAGAAGTCATTGTTCCCGAACTTGGCCCAGCAGAGGGAGCTCAGAACCGGGCCAGACCTGAAGCTGGAAAAGCTCTTTTTGATAAAAATCTTCTGGGACTTTTGCGGGAGGGAAGTCAACTTGGCTGGGGATCAACATAGGTTCTATGCCAGTCTCTGCCAATAACTCACTATTGTATCCTTCTGGTTAAGTCACCCCACTTTCTGGACCTCAGTTTCCTTATTTCTTGAATGCAGAGATTCAACTAGGTGATGTCTAATTTTTTGAATCTCTGCCTTTTGGGTTCTGTGTTCAAAGATTCCACCTTGACTTAGCACTCTATGCTGTGTGTTTTATAGAATTTCCAGGTCTATCATTCTCTGATCTCTATTCTAAGCCATGTTCAAGTTCTTTCATAGCCTGTGTTCTACGGCCCCAACAGCTCTACCATTCTAGATTCTTTGCTTTAAGATCTTTTCTATCTTTGACACGTTAGGGTTTTGATTCACTTATGTATGCTCTGTAGTGAACTCTCCTTCTGTGGAAGAATGGGAACCCAAGTTCAATCTCAGTCTGCTGCTAATTTAGCATGATGTGGGTGAATGGGAGGGAGGAGAGGTTGGAGAGGAGGGGGAAGTTGGAAGTCCTGGGAAGGGGGGAGATGGATCAATATCATACATCATCGGGCAACAGCGGAGCCAAAGCGCCTGAGAGATTTATAAAATATCGACCCACAGGAATGCTTTAGACACAGACAATAAGTGAGGTACGCTGTGGGAGGCCATAAGGCAGGGCCTAAGCAGGACAGATACTTTAACAAGGTGCCTTTCAGTCTATCGATTTTCTTCCTCTGGCATTCCTTTTATGGGTCACTCTTTGAAGGTCTACTTTAAATTCAAAATAGAGGAGCCAGAAGGAAATTCGAAATTTTGTGTTCCAATTGGGGGAATGAAGGTGATAGTAATTTTGGCTCAGGTTGAGCTGCTTAGCCATTCACTTGAATTCAAGGGCAGCTAGAATTCTTCTCTTTTCATGTACTTCTGTCTCGGTGAAGAATTTGGTTTACAGAAAACATGTTTATTTTGAAAGTGCAAACAAGTTACATAATTTGTTCATTCCCCCAGCCTTCTCAGGGAGAGTCACTACTGGAGAGCCTCAGGTCTACCTGAAGTCAGGTCAGCTTCCGTAATGGCTGGAACTCTAGGTTTAATAAATAAATGAACAAACAGAAACTCAGAGATCCATAGAATGTCAGAGTCGGCACATCAATCTTAAAGCAAAAGATATGTGATATTAAAGCCATTCAATACCTTCCCGTATCTCAGAGCTCAGAATATGGAATGTGAGAACTGAAAGACTTTACAGAATAGAGGACAGACTTTAGAGAATAGACTTTATAGAATAGAGCCAGAAGGGCCCTTAAGATAGAGGATGTGGAAAGACTAGGCTGGTAGAAATCGTCAAGATCATTTAGTTCATTTAGGCCCCAAGTGAAGACTGACCTGACCCCCCCCCCAAAAAAAAAAAGCCCAAGAGAACGTTTGTTCCGGACCTCAGACTGTGATTTTCTCCAGCCACCAACCAATTCAGATCAAAGGGAGAATTTCTGCACCTCGTCATCTTTTCTTTGTCCCTTCCCCCAGTCCAATTACCTGCATCATCCTGGCTGTATGGAAAGGCTAGTTGGTCTTCTCCACCTCTAAGGCAAGATTGCTTGTTTAGACCTCAATGAGTTCTGCCCATAGTTAAAATTTGTGGCAGATGGGACTTGATGGTTGTAATTACCTACATAAATATTATTATGTTAAGGCAAGGATGTTTTGTATTGATACATATTGAAGTCATTACTATTGTTTCCCACCCCTACTATCAAATATTTCACAATCTAATATTATTGCTTGGAGGGTCTGCGATGTCTTCAGTGTGAGTGCTCCTTCCATCAAGACTTGTGACCAAAAAAGCCCAGCGGATATGCTTTTATATACTTAGCTTGACTGAGGTCTTCCTTCAGCAACCACTTCTTTGACCAGCAAGATCAGAGCTCCGACACTCCACTGGCTGGGTAACCTTGGACACGACTCACTTCTCTCCGAGTCATGTTTGTTTATCTGAAAATGGGGCGATAATTATTGTACTAGAGCCTCTTTGGAGTTATTGTCATTATCAAAGGAGCTAATGTTTAGAAAAGGTTTTGGAAGCATGAATGGCTAGCTACAATTATTGCTATTACTATTGTAATTATATAGAAACACCTACATACGTATACATATAAAAGTGCATCAGCTAGCAAGCTGACGATTGTGTAAGTGTAAACTCAGGTCCCGATTAGTGCAAACCACGAATCCTCTGAACTGCTCCATGCATTCGAATTCACATTGTTTGAAGTTTCGGTTTTGTAAAATATGGTAATTGGTTCCAGTCCTATGGAAAGATTCAAATAACGTCTTTGAATGTCCAGTTACTGTCCAGGGACGCTCCTTCGGAAAGAACCACTTTCTCTCCTCTGGGATTTCGCCTGGGACACTGTCTTCCGAGAACTACTGCGGTGTAGTTGGGCTGTCCGTCCAAGTGTGCTGTACTGTCGTCCAACAGATGACTCTGGTGTAGTTGGACAGCACGCCCCCCCCCCTCCCCAGTTCCTTCCCATTCCCTCTCTCCCATTCAGCCACTCAGTTCCCAGAGTGAGGGAGTCTAGCCCCTGAATACAATTGCCTCTTCCTTCCCTCAATGACCGCTCAAGTCCTTGGTAGAGAAATATGGAGTTCCAAGTCATTGAAAAAGAAGCAATCGGGTAACTGTGGTGGGGTAGAGACAGAGCTTCCTGGTAGTGGAACTCTCGCAATGCTCATTCCGATCCCCTAGAGCTCCCAGAAATTGTGTGGGAGAAGCTGAGTGGGACCCGTGGAAAAATCAAGACGCTGGCTCTCATCAAAGCGCCGGGATCACTCGGAGGCAATGGCTGAGGGGAAAGTTCGGGTCAGAAGAGGCTCAATAGAGTTAGAGACAGCAATTGAGGGAGAGGCGGGCGTCGCCCTGAGTAAAAACAGAAACATAGTGTGCGTGTGTCTGGGTATAAATGAGTGTACGCACGCCTATTTGTGTTTCATGTATGTGCATGCTGTATATGCATGTGACTATGTTGGGGAATCTACGTGTGCCTTAGGACGAGTTGCGGGGAGAAAAATTCTTGAAAGAGTTATTTGGTGTTTCTATGTATGACGCTGGCAGCTCGGTGGAGCAGTGGATATAACCCTGGGCCTGGAATCAGAAAGTTCTGAGATCAAATATATCTTCAGACATTTACCAGCTTTGGGACCCTTGCCAAGGCATTTAAAATCTCAGTTCCTCTTCTGTAATATGGGGACACACTGGAAGGGGAAATGGCATGCTACCCCAATATCTTTGCTAAGAAAGTGGGTCAAAAAAGTAATAAATGACTGAACAGAAATTGTATGATGAGGCAAATGAATTTTTGTAGGAACCTTGAGTAGGAATGGTGGGGAAATACCCCTTTTTGGACTCTAGTAGGAGTATGTTTCCCCCAGGAAAAATGTGAGTTTTACTATTTGAGAACGAATGCAATAGGAACTGGCACATTAATGTGAGTGGAAGTCCACATTTGATATGTGTATTTGGAGAGAAAAGGGAAGTCTGAGGAGCCTGCCTAGGGTATGGGTAAAAACATTAGGTTCTCTGGTATGAGAAAGAAAGGGCAAGGCAGAAAATCTGACTGACATGAAGTTGGGGGAGGGTGTAAATATGTGCATGTGTGTGCACAGGAGTGTGGGTATGTGGGGGGATCTAGTTTGCCTACCTGGGCTATGAATGAAGTAATATTTGCTGAGTGAAATTGGGTGTTTGTACCAGTCAAGGGGCACCTGCCCTCCTCCCAGCACCATCTCCTAGTAGCAAAGGTCCCAGAAGCTTTCAGCTCTTGAGACTGATTTCTCAGTCCAGCTATTGTTTCCTACTGTCCCCACCCACACTTATGATCGCAAATTACAACTAGGTGGATAACTTTTTTAAAAATCCGTTTTATTAATAATGACACATGTCTTTCCAAACAAAACGGAATTGAAATATATTCCCCCCATCCCTGCCCTCTGAAAAATAATGAAGCCAATATCTTCTGGGGTCCTAGTTGCCTTTCTTTCCAGGGATCAATAGTCTTGCTCCCAGGCAGGTATCTCAGGCCTTTAGGGGGCAGGGATGAGGACCTCTGCAGCCTACACATAAGGTTGGCTGTTTCAGAGCACAGAGGCATGCCATAGGGCTGGGAGGCAGACCTGGTAAGAGTCTTGATTCTATCAGTGATTTGCTGTGTGACCTTAGACAAATTATTACCTTCTCTAGGCTTCAGCTTCACTCTCTGTAAATAGAATGGGTGTAGAATGCATGATATCTAAGAGGACAATCAACTGACATTCTGTGACTCCAACCAATTTCAATCTTCCTCTTTCTTTTTGGATTGAATGGATGGACTGGTAGAAGGATGTGGGCTCCCCATTGCAAGGGCATTTGTGCAAGAGTGAAAACAATCCAGCTAGGCTGATCACCCTACCAGGAATGATGGAACTTGAGCAGAATGAAGCAGTCTGATGTTTTTCCTGAGGTGAAACAGTTCAGGGGACAATTACAGGGGGTGGAGGTGAGGGACTGGACTGTAGAGAAAGCAGAGGAAGGTCAAAGAAATTAAAGGCATTTGAACTGAGTAGGTTCCATCTTTGACTCCAGCACTACACCCCCTTCCTATTACCCCCCCCCCCATTCACCATTGCTAACAAGAAGAGGTCCAAGAGACAATCTGATTATTTTTTTCTAAGAAGTCATGTCTTCTTAAAGGGCCTGCAGAGTTTGCCAGGAGGGACCCTCCAGGACAGTGGAGTGGAATGAGAAGAGCCCTGGGGGGGGGGGGTGGGAATTCCAGGTTATAGTCATACTTTCTGTACTAACTTACTAGGTGATTTTGGATAAATCACTTTAGCTCTCCAACCTTAGCTTTACAAATTTGTGGCATAAGGAGATTTGATTGGATCGTTTGGAAGGTCTTTCCCCACCTTGACATCTTGTGCTAAGATTCTATTCACCTTTGGCATTCTACAATCCAAGGAATGTTGGTAGTAGTGAAGATACAAAGGACTAACCTTAAAAGCTTTACACTAGAATAATGCCTGGATGGATTCCTGCAGGCCCAATAAACTGAAGCCTTTACAAAAAGCTTTCATTTACACAGCACTGACTGCCTTTTCACTAATACCAGGAGGATCATGCTGCAAGTATTATCATTATTCCCATTTTACAGTGGAAGGAATCACGTTTTTGAGAGGTGAAATTACTTTCCCAGGGTCACACAGTAAATGGTAGAGAAGGGCTGAAACCAAGGTCCTGTGAATCCAAGACCAGAATTCTTTCCACCATGCTTTACCCATAGAAATTTGCACATAGTAAAAACTTAATGTTTAATAAATCAAATCATTGTATTTTTGCAAGATTTGTATTCTGCTCATAGATTGAGTTCACTCCTTAACTCGGAAACTGTCCACATTTGGGGGTGGGGCATTGGGGGGATATTATCATTTTTTATAAAAGATTATTAGAAAAAATACACCGTTGGAAGCATGCATAATACTCCGTATACTGCGGGCTCTGGTGAGACAATTCAGCAGCTGGGACAGTTGAGCACAGCGCAAAAAGGCCGGAACACACTAGCTCCTTCGGGGAAATAATGGAAAGTGAAGCGCTTCTCTGCTCCAGTCGGAAATCCTGAGCCCGGAACATCTCCCCCTTCCTTCCACTCTCAGTTATCCCCAGTCCTAGCTCCACTGTCTGGGAAGAGTGCCCCAGGCTGTCCTGGCACCAAGGTCTCACGTGCTAGATCTCGGGCCTTCAGGTAGTCTGGGGAAGGCGGCTGAACAAGGCTCCGGGCTTTGGGGGTTTGGACTGAGAAAGAATCCTCATCATGATCATTATCAAGTCGAGGAAGTCGCTGTCAGTCTCTGTAGACATGTTTTTTATTTCCCTGCGGACCATTGGAAGAACAATTTTGTAAATCAAGGCAGCCGCCTCTGGCTTCCGGGTCTCTGCTGAATTAGTCAGAGGGCTGGGATACCCATAACTCGGTGAAGCTGAGGCTGCTTTATTTTCGAAGTGCCCGGCCCCTGCCGGCTCTTCTCTTCCCGGAGAGGGGACCTGGGACTTCAAGGCCACTATGTGGGTAGAGGGGAGGAAGGTAAAGAAGATGAGGTTCCAGCCAAACCCGTGCAACCTAAATGTGGGGCGAAGGGTGTTCAGACAGTCCTGCGGAGGACAATCCAGCAACCATGCGTCAATATTTATGAGGAAACAGAGTGTCTGTGTATGAGGGTTTATATGCGCTTGTATCCGTGCTGTGTTTTTCTGCGTGTTTCTATGTTGTATTTATGTATGCTGAGCATTTATTCATATTCCTTTCCGATTTTGCGCAGCTATGGAGTTATCTGTAGGGGGAGGGGCATATTAACATTGTGTATGTTCCGGTGTTATATGCACCATAGGGTACTCTTTTCATGCATTTATTTCCGGACATGTGCACTTCTTGTGGTCAGTATGGAGAGCACGTTTGTGTGTCCATTCTATTTGGGTAAGTTGCGTGAGATTTCACATAGGGCAGTATTTCAGATGATGGGTATTTTCCTGTTGTGTGATGATCGTGCGCTGCGCCCTTATACGTGTTGTGATGTTTGGTTCTTTTGGTTTTTGAGTTTTCCAATTATGTTTCAGTGTTGGGGGTATGTGAATCGTGTGTTTATAGTTCCTCTAAGATCCCGATTCTATGTGGTGCGTGTGGGTCCCTTTTACATTCCCGGCCTGCTTCTTGAGGGTGGAATGGGTTGGTGGGTTTGGTTCCCTTGGGTTGGGCTAAGGGTCTGGAAGTGGTATTCCTAACAAGTCACGGTATTGGGCACGCGGTCTGGCCCGGAAGGAAGAACCAGCCTGGTAGCAGGCAGCAAGAGGGCTGCTCCGAGGGGCTGCTGTTCCCACCCTGGCCCTCCTGATTCTATCCCCAGTCTCTCTGGATCTATTTATTGCACTTGAAACGATTTCCAAAGCGTTTAAAAACCGTTCCCACGGGGCCAAGGAGCTAGCATAGGGGAGTATGGAGTGGGGGTGGGGAAATAAGCCCAGAAGCCTGTGGTGGAGGAGGGAGTGGAGGAGAGAGCGTGTCTCAGACTAAGCCCGGCATCTGCGAGGGCCGCAGGAAAGGAAGAGAGGCAGCTGCGGCAGTGGGGAAGGCGGCCAGTGGATAGCCAAGTGCCCCCGGGAAGCCCACGAGGGGCGGCGGGGGCGGCGCCGAAGCGGGCGACAGAGGAAAGGCCAGGCTTCCTCCTGTGGCCGGTGAGTTCTCGTGGTAGAGGATGGGCACACGGACCAGCCTCTGGGCAGACGGTGACAAACTCGCGGCCTCCAGGTCTGCGGCCAACTGTCGCTTCCACTTGTTTCTGCGGTTCTGGAACCATATCTTCACCTGTGTCTCGGTGAGCTGCAGAGAAGCTGCCAGGCCGGCACGCTCGGCGCTGCTCAGGTAGCGTTTCACGTCGAACGTGGATTCCAGCTGGAACACCTGGCTGCGACTGAACACCGTGCGCGTCTTCTTCTTGCGGCCAGCTGCCCGAGGTTCAGCAGAGTCCGGTTCAGGCCTGTCCTCCTCTCCGCGTCCGCTGCCGCCGCCGCTGCCGCTGCCGCTGCTGCTACTGCAGGCGGACTCGTCCGGCTCCCGATCCAGGCGCTCCGCAGACCCAGGAGCATCTGGCCGCCGCCTGCAGCCGCTCTCCGGCCTGCCAGCCTCCTCGCCGACCTCAGGGGAGTCCCGGTCACTGGCTGAAGGGACAAAGAGGGACAAGGTTGTTTCTTCCAACACTGAATCAGCCCCATCCTACTCATCCCTTTGATTCTGTAGCCTTGCTGCCATTGGGAAATTGGAGATACAATGAAGAATTCAACAAGTCCCAAGCAGATACACACTTTCCATTTTTTTTCCACATTAGAACACACGGGGACAAAAAAACAAATGCCAAGTCCTTGTTCCCTTTGTCCCCTGCTCTTTACTCCCACCCCACCCGCGTTTATCCAGGTAAAAATACCTCTTATGTCCATATTAAAACACGCGATAAAGTCATGTCTACAGAAACTCGAACTTTCGACTATACACTAATATGTAAAACGGGTCCTAAACGGACATATTTAAGCATGTATCATAACATATATGGTACACATTAAAACATTCACGTACACTCTGTTCATAGAAACTGTCCCTGGCTGGCGAAAAATTACACTCAGTTACACAACGTCATAATGAAATACAGCCCGTATTCACAGAATTTCTATCGAATATTTTAAATAGCGCACATATACATGAAAACAAACATACACACACAAATGAACCACAATACACTGGGCGTATCAACATTGTATGTACCACATAGAAACTGACGGTTAAATACATGCTAGCACATATGAAACCCTTATACATGGAATTTCCTTCTTGCATACTTACTTTGGGAAATTACTCTTGCTTATAGAACCCGCATTCATACAACACGCGCCTGCCCATACCTCTTTTAAAAAATCTCCTAACTAAAGCAATATTCTAGAATGGGTTATTCAAGAGCTCCTAAATATATACATGCAGTCAAAGAAACAGAAACCAAACATCAGGATTAGGGAAAATCCAAAAGATCCGATAGAGCACCCCCTTCTCCCATACCCCACCCAAGGTTACATCCTTCTCTGTCTTCTCTTCCTGGGTTGGTGTTACTGAATTAATGCCTCTTTCTTAGATTTAAATACACCTCTCTCTTCCATTGATTTGTACATTAGGCTCAGCATTAATTACCACAGTGAGAGTGTGAATAAAGCAGGCCTCAGGGGTCTGAATAGAATAGACAAAACTCAGTGGGGGTAGCTGGGGAGAAAAGGTGCAGCTGATTGGAGGAGGGCAGATGTATGTATACAGAATATAAGGCAAGCTCTTTAAACTAATATCCTTCCTTCACTAGCAGGGTCCGACTAAGTATTATTAGGCTCTTCTTTCCAGTGGAAATAAAGACCTCAGGTGGAGTTCAGGCTTTGACCAGTCTTAATTATGGTCAAAACGTTTCACTTTTCTCTATGCCTCAGTTTCCTCGGTTTTAAAACACGGATAACCGCATAACTGACCTTTCAGGGCTACTGTGTAAATTCTATGAACTTTCGAGTTACTATTCTGGGTTTGAGCAATAGGAAAACGACTTTTTGGTTGGAGTTCTTTGTCCCCTCATATAGCCAAAGAACTTACACTAGATAGGTGTTTGTAAGGGCTCATCTATGGAAGAGAAACATTACTGTCAGACTATGGAGGAAGGTGACTCTCAGGGTTGTTCTGAGTGCGTATCAAACAGGCTAACCCTGCTTCCATTCACCCTTGAATGGAAGGAATCCAGATTCTAAAGCTCATGGCACGAAGCTAGAGACACATCCCCTGAGACCCTTTCAGCTGGAAGGCCTCGCCCCACCCTGAACTAGAGTGCAAAGGGTACGTGTGTGGGGGAAATGGGGAGAGGGAGTGGTAGCTATTTTTTGATAGAAGGAATATTCCTAATTCTATTTGTGAAAATATGGTTATTTTATTAATATGATTAGCATTAGATAAATAATAACATCAAGATATTAGAGTTTTGAAAGGAATTAACGGGGTTAATCCCTTCATTTTACCAAATAGTAAACTGAGGCACAGAGGGTAAAGAATTGCTCAAGGTCACATAGCCAATAAAAGGCAAATCTGGAATGGAACCCACCTCTTCTGATACATAATCCAATACTTTTCTTCATTATATCAAGCTGCACACTGAGCTGGCATTTTGGATAAGCATTAAACTACAGAGCTAGTATCTCATTCTTAAGATTTTACTTCTTTTGGAAGGATCACTTTAGGAGAAAGAAATAATTCCTCCCCTCTAGTGAGACTGGAATAACTCTCTGGGTCTTGTGTGAAGATGTGAGATATGCCTCCTGGTAGAGAGTTTTACTAGATTTCAAAAGAAATAGCACCCAAGAGAGATCTTCAGTGAAGATTCAAATAATCATTTGGGTGTGGTAGAAAAGACACCAAGCTGGGAGTCAAGTGGGCTGGGTTTTAGTCCAGACTGGACCAGACTCTAATCCTGAGTTACCCAAGGAAAATCATTTTCTCTATATTTCCCTTTCATAGTAGAAACTGAGGGGGAAGGACTCCTCAGTCTCAAAAGTCTCTAAGGATTCTTATAGTTTAGATACCCCACTTTCTTTGTTCTAAGTTCCTTCCACCTCTGACATTTCATGTTCTAATGTTCCTTATTTCTTTGTCATTTGGTCTTATATGCTATAAAGTCCTTTCAGCTCCAGAAACTTATGGTTCTAAATGTTAAAGCTGGATCCACAATAAATATGACCATTTCAAAAGAATGGAAGGGAACTTCAGGTTTTAAAATCACTGAAAGGAAAAGAACTCCATGTTTATAGTAAAGCAAATGTTTCCATTCTAAAGGTGACAGCTTCTTTGCCCAGGGCAAGGTTTTGCTCAGGTCTTTTGGAAAGTGCTAAGGCACTACCTCTGAAGTACACCTGCAGGTCGATTCTCTAAGTCAGATTCTACTATTTCCTCTTCAGTAGCTTCCCAGGAAAGGGAAACCCACTGGCTGCCAGGGAATCCCAGGTTGTTCTCTATTGAAGGAAGCAGGTGGAGTTTCAAGATGAGGACACCTACACTAGGCACTGGAAAGAACAAAGAGAGGAATAGGAGGGTTTGGGGAAGGGATAAAAACAGAGAAGAGAGCCCAGAATTCAGAACCAGGCTAGTTCTGAACAACAAATTCTCCTTTCCATTCTCTCCTTAAGATTGCCTGAAATTCAGAAGATTAACTACATCTTCTCCTAGTTTCTAGTCTCTTCTTCTGTCCCTAATTCTCTTTTCCTTACCTTCTGCTTTCTCCTGTTCTCCCCTGATCTTTCCAATCCCTCTTTTTCCACTGCCTTTGCCTTCTCTTTTCCCTCTTTTCTCTCCTATTTTTCTTTTCCTCTCTCAGTATTTCTATGTCTTCTTTATCGCTTTTCTCTTCCCCCGTTCTCGTTTCTTTTTCTCTCTACTGTTTCTGCACAGGAAACTCAGCAAAGCAAAGCAATGGATGTTTTCCAAGGGTCCGATGGGATGTGCCTCAGAAAATCAGGCAAGAAAGCTAGAGCTGTCAGGAACCCAAATGACTCCTGAGTTTTTGGTGGTGTTTGGATAGGCCATAGCAATTGGAGCTCTACTTCCTGAGAATGAGAGTAGCTTGCACCACTTGGGTCTGACAGTCTTTTTGTCCCTAGCTTCTTCACCAACCTGCCTACTTCCCCAACCTTGTCTTCTGAGAGGTCTCGACAATGACCTCGGTATAGAAAATAGTCCTAGACCCTTCACCACCCCCAAGCCCTGCTGCTGCCGGGGACCTATTACTTACTGTCTGGACTGTGACAACCGATGTAGGTGGCATGCGTGCGTCTGTACCACTGAGCAGGGCTCTCCGCAAGCGCATAGCCATGCGTTCCGAAGCCGAAGGCCGGGCCAGGGCAGCAGGCAGGGGGTGGCGGCAGGAGGCAGGGGCCGGCTCGGGCTCCGGTCCCAGCTTCGGCTCGGGCTCCGGTCCCAGCTCCGGCTCGAGCTCCAGCTCCAGCTCCGAGTATACAACGCTCACGACTCTCCCGTGTCTCAGCTCCCGCCCGCAGCTGCCTTAGCTCCCGCCGCGCCTCCTCCTGGTCTTCCTCCCCCTCCTCTTCCTCTTCCTCTTCTTCTTCTTCTTCTTCCTCATCCTCCTCCTCCCCCCGACTCAACTCCTTGCCCTCTCCCCCGAGCAAGTTCTCGATGAAAAAGGACGAGACACGGGCCGGCGTGGCGCTACAGGGCTCTGTCACCTCGTCCGGCATGATGTAGGAGGGCCGGATTGGTGAGGGCTGCCGCTAGCTCCTCGCTCTCTCGCTCCCTCTCTCTTGGCGCCTGCCGTTGGGCAGGGGGAGGGAAGAGCGGAAGCAAAAGAAGGGGGAAGGTAGCGGAGCGGGCGCTTCAGAGACCTAGAAGGCAGGGAGACTCTGCAGCTCCAGCCTCCTCGTGGCTGTTCGGGGACGGAGGGTTGCTCTCTGAGAGCCGATTCCCTTCCCGAGCGCTCATTGCAGCTCTCGGCTCTTGGCCATCATTTCCTGCAACTGGCGGAGATGGGTGGGGGTGGGAGGCCGCAGGGACGGGGGACTGGGCTGGGGGTGGGGGATAGGAGGGGGAGATGGAAAGAGGGAGGAGGGGGCTTGGAGGAAAGGGTAGGGGGAAGCGGGGGCGGGGCAGTGGCGCAAGTGGATAAGAGACCTCAGAGGCGTCGAAATCTGCGCACGAAACAATAATAATGTAATAAAAGTGTCAGGCGGTCCCCAACGCCCCAGGAGTCTCCGATTGGCCGAGCACAACGTCAAATGGTAATAGCGGGGCGCTGGGCCAGAGTGGGTAGCGGGCTGGCGACACGGTTACGGTAGGCAAGGGGGCCCAGGAGGGTGCGCACAACTGCTGCCGCTGCTGAGGCCTCTGGGCCGCCTCGTCACTCGCCAGCTTTTTATTTGGGTCAATTAGAGAGTCCAAAGGCGGAAAAGACAGCAGCGAACCAGCACCCATTCCATTCCAATTTATTCCATTCCCGGGGTCTGAGTAACCAAGGAGAGGGAAGGGAGAAGAGAGTAGCTTGCGTGTGCGGGGGAGGAAGGCCTGAAGAATCGCCGGACGCTCATTGGCTGAGGGGGGAACCCAAGGGGAGGTCCCGGCTAGCCAATCACCTCCTGAGAAGGCCACTCATTATGGTACTATCGTTGCGTCTACCGCGTAGAGTGGCACTAACAATAATATTGTAAGAACGTTGTTCGGGAAAATAGAATATTTAATACAAACCCACGTTTCCAGAGCCCATTATAGCATTATCTCAACAAGGATGAGAATATGAGATCCCGGGAACTCGGGCGGACGTGTAGAACAAGAACTCTCAGAGCCAAGCCAGTGACCTAGGCAGGGTGGGAATGGGAGGTTCATAAGCGCCATTTATGCATTTCATTAATTGAAGATCATAGAATCTTATACAGACTCTTAAATGACACTTAGTCCAGTCCCCTCGAAATTATCTGACAGATCCCGAATAAATATGTATCATGTATATTCATAGAACTGTATCTCTAATACTGTATAGTGTAGGTATGCATATATGGTATGTGTATATATACATATAAATACATATATATATATACATATATATATATACAACCTTTTGCCCCCTGCAATATGTAAAATATTTAGTTACTTCATTAGGCAGCAGGATGCAGTGGAAAGGGTATATTCTGGTGTGTCAGAAGATGAATTTTGGTCCCAAATTCTTTTGTATAATGGCAGGCAAGTCGTTTCACCCCATAGGCTTCAGTTTCTTCTGCCCATCGAAGGATAACCTGGATGACCACTAATCCCCTTTACTGCTCTGACATCACATTATCCCTACCATACTTGAAGTGTTTAAAGAAAAAAAAAACACTATCGAATTAATCAGCAAAATTGTCCATTGGCTATACATCTAACTGGACGATTTTAGTCGCTACTATACTATTCACGTCCACATCAAACATTAGAACCTAGAATGTTTGAGATGAAACTGGCTTTAGGATGCAACCCCGTCATCATAAACTTTTTACATAGCAGACCTGTAAAGGATTTGTCTCTGTGTGTGAACCAACAAGCATTTACTAATGAAAAAGAAGAAAGAGGAGGTAAAGGAAGAGGAGGAAAGAGAGGGAAAGAAGGAGAAGGAGAATGGGAAGGTGAATTGGGAAGAAGGGAAAGGGGAAGAAGAGGAGAAGATGTAGATCTTCCAATGGTGATTTTCGCAGTCTGGGTGGGCAAACTAGAAAGAAGCTGCGGAAACAAGGCTCCCTAGAAAGCCTGTATCTTTGGCTAACAGTATCCGCACCTGTTGTAAAAGAGTTTTTGTTTTTGTTTTGGGGCTTTAACTGATTAAGGCAACCTATACACGTTATGATATTATAATAATAATGCGTCCTCCAAGGGACTTCCTTTTAATCCTTTCCTCCTGCTCTCAGACAGCCTATCACCGAAGGGAAAACTTAAGATTTTTAATATACTGAATTCAACAAATGACAATTAAAGCAGTACATGTAAGACCCTGTACTGTGTGCTGTCTATGGTTCCTTTTTCTCCATTTTAAGAATCCTTACTTTCTTAGAATGGATATTTAGGTTCTAAGGCAAAAGAACAATAAGAACTAGGCAAATGGGATTAAGTGACTTGGTTAGGGTTGTACAACTAAGAAATTTCTGAGGTCATATTTGAACCCAGGTCCTCGCCTCTCCATGCCTGGCTCTATCCACTGAGCCACCTCGCTGTCCCTAAGTTTCCTTCTTGATCTAAAAAGAAAATACGACCCCATTGCCGACTGCTACCTTGTAGATCCTTGGAGTGGTTTGTATCTGCTGGTTGGGGTAGGCAGATTTTATGTGGGGGGGAGGAGGGAATGAGGAGGACTGGAGGAACTCTCAAATCCCTTCTAAACATGAGATTCAACCATACTGTGATGCAGGCGGGTATTTTCTAATTCTTTTCTTATATTGTGGTTCTCTGCTCACTCTGGCTCCCCCTCCTCCCCAACCAACACCACCACACCGTCTTCACCACTGAACCTCTGTCTTCATCCTTTTAGCCATAGTTCTCAGTGGTACGTCTTTCAGGAGGTTAGAGGATCGTTAGTGTGGTGGAGACTAAGCGAAGTGCCGTACGTAAAAAGCGTACGCATCTCCTGAGTCCCTGTGAATCCCATTCAATTGGGCACGGTCGGTTCTCTCTGTCCCGGAGGAACTATCACTGGGGAATCTGGACTGAGACGCATCTGGAGGCGCCCAAGAGACCAGGGACTGGATGGGGGACGAGCGGAGGGAAGCCCTCGTCCTCCTTTACAGGAGAGAAGCGGGAGGAGGATGGGGGAAGGGATCGCAGCGCTCCTACAGCTCCCCCCGACAGCGTTCGCGCTAGGGCTCAGAGCCTATGTCACGCTGGCGCCCCAGCCTCAGCTAGAGAGGAAGTAGCTCTCAGAGCCAGAGCAGGCTCAGCTCGTGCTTCTTGAAGCCCAGCAACAGCACTCTCGTTCAGCTCAAATTCAAAGGGCCTGCCATTCCATTCATTTAGTTTGACCCACTCGGTTATGGAGAGCGCATTCCAGCTTTCGATCCGGCTATAGCCGTGCGTACTGTGCTGGGAGCCAAGTCAGATGGGTCAGGCTCGTGGTCCCGGGTACCGGACCGACGCCATCCGACGCCAGTACACAACTTCAGAGCTCTGTGGGAAGGAAGGGATCGAGGATGTTCCGAAGTCGACTCCATCTGCCTCCTTTGGATTCAGTTCTTTGGGATTTCCAAATCAGGAAAATATTCCAAACACTCACTTCAGGTAAGCTTGAGGCAGGTCACACCCAAACTGTGGATTTGGGGCTCGTTTTATTTTGTATTTCAGAGGCCCATCACTCTCATTTAGGGAGATATGGAAGACGTGCCTGGTTGTCGATTATCCTCATTTGCCTAATTTCTAAAGTATATAGAAAGATAAGACCTGAAAGAAAACTTGGAACATAGAATAAGTAAGCAAAAAGAGACAGAATAAAAACAGACTGTGGTTTGAAGGAACATTGGACGTTAATCTAACTCTCTCTCGTTCTAAGGGGTTTAGGAAATGGAGTTCCAGAGAGATTGGAAATGACTTTCTGAACATAGCTAAATTTCCTTGCTGTGGATCCAGGATATGAACCAAAGAGTCTTGAATTCCAGCACAATGTTCTTGTTTTTGTTTTGCTTCCCCTTCTACAGGTGAAAAATGAGAGCTGAGACCTCTCAGGGGAATATTCTAACTTCCCCGCCCCACTTCCCGTATTGGGCCCCAGGCTCCAGCTTACAGAATGCCATTTTCCAAATATCTTGTGATACATAATGAGTATGAATGATGACAATTTAGAAAAAGAAGAGAAAAAGGACACCGACATTTCTAACCCACAGCACCACTCCCCCGCCCCTCCCCACCGCCACCGCCACAGTAGTATCTTCGCTATGACTTCTATGGCATCTGATATAGGAGAAAGAATGATGGATTTGGAGTTAGAAAGATCTCTTTTTCTGTTCCCAATACTGTTTCTTTCTTAAAGTTCTCAGTTTCTTCCTCTATGAAATAGAAGTATTGGACTAAATGATCTCTGAGGTTGCTTTCAGCTTTAATTTATAATTCTAATAGGCACATATATACAAATTTTTCTAAGTCCGTTCCATCTCAACTACTTATTCTTGAGCTCTATTACCAACGAACTGAATCTGATTCAGTTTTACTTCTAGACATGGAGCAATAGACATTAATAAAAGTCTTTGTTGAAATGAACAGCAGCATAGCATAGGTTCCTAGAAGTGAAAAGGACCTTGAAACAAACAACACAGACTCTTAGAGGGGAAAGTGTTCTTTGATCTTTTAATGTTAGAACTCAAAGTGATGGCAGGACAGAGAACACAGAATGTCCAGTTGGATGAGACCTTGTAGCAAATCTAGTCCAACCTCTTCATTTCATAGGCGAAGAAGCTTGAAAAGCTGTTGAGAAGCAAAGTGAGTTCCTGGCAGAGATATGACTAGTACCCCTTCTCTTGACTGCAGTCTTCTAAGGAAGGTACATTTGCTTAAAGTGCATTTCTTAAACTCAGGACCATCTTCCAATCTCCAGAAGTCTCTATGTTCATCCTTTTTAGAAACACTTAATCTTCTCTTTCTTTGCCAAAAGGGAGGAGGAAAGAAAGTCATCATATTAAGGTGGGCAGGACAATATTAGTGGCTTTAATACGGTGATTGATAAGGAGTATAAAACTGAACCTTTTCAAGAGGATGTCACAAAGGGATCCTCTATCCTCTCATCCCTTCTGTCTCTGACCTGGACAAAACAGAAGCCTTCATTTGGTTCTCACATCCTTGTGAGTGAGATTGTTATTATCTACATGTTAGAATTGAGGAACTTATCTCTAAGGTGAAGGTTTAGTGTTATACCAAAAGTCACACCGTGTTGGCATTAAGCGCTTATTAAATACATGCTAGATCAGGAGCTATAATTCAATTTTCACACTACATTAGATTGTATACCTTTCAGATTTGGTCCTTAGAAGGTCCTAGTACTCCAAAAGGGAATTCTACCATCTCATGGCTTTGAATAGGAAAGTCCTGCTTTACACAAAGCAGATCTGGTCTATAAAACCACAATCTTAAGGTTTTGGGGTTTTCCCCTCTTCTTTGAAGGATTTTAAGAGCTCTAAAAAGCCTTCAGGAAAGGTCCCAGGGCACTTTTCCTAGAGCAGCCAGATGGGGCACCCACTTAGTCAGTTCTTCCCTAATACTGAGGCCAGACAACTCATTTTCAGATTGGACATCTCTTAGCATCTCCCCAGGGTTAAGGAGAATAGAGAAATCAAGAGTTAAACATCATAATATCTCTCCAACAGTGAAGACCTCTCCATCAGTAACTACTCCCAGACTATCATTTATTCTTTTTTCTTTTTTTAAAAATTTAAACATTATTTTATTTGGTCATTTCCAAACATTATTCATTGGAAACAAAGATCATTTTCTTTTCCTAACCACCCCCCCTCCCACCACCTTTCCCTCTCCCATAGCCGACACACAATTCCATTGGTTATCACATGTGTTCTTGACTCGAACACATTTCCCTGTTGTTGGTATTTACATTAGAGTGTTCATTTAGAGTCTCTCCTCAGTCATATTCCCTCCACACCTGTAGTCAAGCAGTTGCTTTTCATCGATGTTTTTACTCCCACAGTTTATCCTCTGCTTGTGGATAGTATTTTTTAGATCCCTGCAGATTGTTCAGGGACATTGCATTGCCACTAATGGAGAAGTCCATCACCTTCGATTGTACCACAGTGTATCAGTCTCTGTGTACAATGTTTTCCTGGTTCTGCTCCTTTCGCTCTGCATCACTTCCTGGAGGTTGTTCCAGTCTCCATGGAATTCCTCTACTTTATTATTCCTTTGAGCACAATAGTATTCCATCACCAACATATACCACAATTTGTTCAGCCATTCCCCAATTGATGGGCATTCCTTCGTTTTCCAATTTTTGGCCACCACAAAGAGTGCAGCTATAAATATTCTTGTACAATTCTTTTTCCTTATTATCTCTTTGGGGTACAAACCCAGCAGTGCTATAGCTGGATCAAAGGGCAGACAGTCTTTTATCGCCCTTTGGGTATAGTTCCAAATTGCACTCCAGAATGACTGGATCAATTCACAACTCCACCAGCAATGAATTAGTGTCCCTACTTTGCCACATCCCCTCCAGCATTCATTACTTTCCATAGCTGTCATGTTAGCAAATCTGCTAGGTGTGAGGTGATACCTCAGAGTTGTTTTGATTTGCATCTCTCTGATTATAAGAGATGTAGAGCACTTTTTCATGTGCTTATTAATAGTTTTGATTCCTTTGGCTGAGAACTGCCTGTTCATGTCCCTTGCCCATTTATCAATTGTAGAATGGCTTGATTTTTTGTACAATTGATTTAGTTCTTTGTAAATATGAGTAATTAAACCTTTGTCAGAGGTTTTTATGAAGATTGTTTCCCAATTTGTTGCTATCCTTCTGATTTTGGTTACATTGGTTTTGTTTGTACAAAAACTTTTTAATTTGATGTATTCCAGATTATTTATTTTGCATTTTGTAACTCTTTCTAAGTCTTGCTTGGTTTTGAAGTCTTTCCCTTCCCAAAGGTCTGACATGTATGCTATTTTGTGTTTGCCTAATTTTCTTATAGTTTCCTTCTTTATGTTCAAGTCATTCACCCATTTTTTTTTAAAACCCTTGCCTTCCATCTTGGAGTCAATACTGTGTATTGGCTCCAAGGCAGAAGAGTGGTAAGGGCTAGGCAATGGGGGTCAAGTGACTTGCCCAGGGTCACACAGCTAGGAAGTGGCTGAGGCCGGATTTGAACCTAGGACCTCCCGTCTCTAGGCCTGGCTCTCAATCCACTGAGCTACCCAGCTGCCCCCATCATTCACCCATTTTGAATTTATCTTGGTGTAGGGTGTGAGGTATTGATCTAAACCTAATCTTTCCCACACTGTCCTCCAATTTTCCCAGCAGTTTTTATGAAATAGTGGATTTTTGTCCCAAAAGCTGGGATCTTTGGGTTTGTCATGTACTGTCTTGCTGAGGTCGCTTGCCCCCAGTCTATTCCACTGATCCTCCTTTCTGTCTCTTAGCCAGTACCAGATTGTTTTGGTGACCACTGCTTTATAATATAGTCTGAGATCTGGGACTGCAAGGCCCCCTTCCTTTGTATTTTTTTTTCATTATTTTCCTGGATATCCTTGATCTTTTGTTCTTCCAAATGAACTTTGTTATGGTTTTTTCTAAATCAGTAAAAAAATTTTTTGGAAGTTCCATGGGTATGGCACTAAATAGATAGATGAGTTTGGGTAGGATGGTCATTTTTATTATATTGGCTCGTCATACCCATGAGCAGTTAATGTTCTTCCAATTGTTCAAGTCTAGTTTTAGTTGTGTGGAAAGTGTTTTGTAGTTGTGTTCATATAGTTCCTGTGTTTGTCTCGGGAGATAGATTTCTAAGTATTTTATTTTGTCTAAGGTAATTTTGAATGGGATTTCTCTTTCTAGTTCTTGCTGCTGAGCTGTGTTGGAATTATATAGAAATGCTGATGATTTATGTGGGTTTATTTTGTATCCTGCAACTTTGCTAAAGTTGTTGATTATTTCGATTAGCTTTTTGGTTGAATCTCTAGGATTCTTTAAGTAGACCATCATGTCATCTGCAAAGAGTGACAATTTGGTCTCCTCCTTGCCTATTTTAATGCCTTCAATTTCTTTTTCTTCTCTAATTGCTACTGCTAGTGTTTCTAATACAATGTCAAATAATAGAGGTGATAATGGGCATGCTTGTTTCACTCCTGATCTTAATGGGAATGGATTTAGTTTATCCCCATTGCAGATGATATTAGTTGATGGTTTTAGATATATACTGTTTATTATTTTTAGGAACAACCCTTCTATTCCTATGCTTTCTAGTGTTTTTAGTAGGAATGGGTGTTGTATTTTATCAAAGGCTTTTTCTGCATCTATTGAGATAATCATATGGTTCTTGTTGGTTTGCTTGTTGATGTGGTCAATTATGTGGATAGTTTTCCTAATACTGAACGAGCCCTGCATCCCTGGTATAAATCCTACTTGATCATGGTGGATGACCCTTTTGATCACTTGCTGGAGTCTTTTTGCTAGTATCCTATTTAAGATTTTTGCATCTATATTCATTAGGGAGATTGGTCTATAATTTTCTTTCTCTGTTTTTGTCCTGCCTGGCTTTGGAATTAGTAGCATGTTTGTGTCATGAAAGGAGTTTGGTAGAACTCCCTCTTTGCTTATTATGTCAAATAGTTTGTATAGTATTGGAGTTAGCTGTTCTTTGAATGTTTGATAGAATTCACTGGTAAATCCATCACGCCCTGGGGATTTTTACTTAGGAAGTTCTTTGATGGCCTGTTGGATTTCTTTTTCTGATATGGGATTATTTAAGAAATCTATTTCTTCTTCTGTTTGTCTAGGCAATTAATATTTTTGTAAATATTCATCCATGTGACCTAGGTTAGTATATTTATTGCCATATAGTTGGGCAAAGTTGTTTTTAATGATTGCCTTAATTTCCTCTTCATCGGAGGTGAGAACCCCCTATTCATCCTTGATGCTGTTAATTTGCCTTTCTTCTTTCCTTTTTAAAATTAGATTGACCAGTACTTTGTCTATTTTGTCTGTTTTTTCAAAGTACCAGCTTCTAGTCTTGTTTATTAGCTCAATAGTTCTGTCACTTTTAATTTTATTAATTTCTCCCTTAATTTTTAGGATCTCTAGTTTGGTTTTCTTCTGGGGGCTTTTAATTTGTTCGTTCTCAAGGTTTTTTATTTGCATTTCCAATTCCTTGATCTCTGTCCTCCCTAATTTGTTAATATATGCACTCAGGGATATGAATTTTCTTCCAAATACTGCCTTGGCTGCATTCCATAAGGTTTGAAAGGATGTCTCACCATTGTCATTTTCCTCAATGAAATTATTAATTGTTTCTATGATTTCTTCTCTAACTAACTGATTTTGGAGTATCATATTATTTAATTTCCAATTAATTTTTGATTTGGCTCTCCATGTACCCTTACCGATCAATATTTTTATTGCCTTGTGATCTGAAAAGTCTACATTTATTATTTCTGCTTTTCTGCATTTGAGTGCCATGTTTCTGTGACCTAGTGTATGATCTATTTTTGTGAATGTGCCATGTGGTGCTGAAAAGAAGGTGTATTCCTTTTTGTCTCTATTTATTTTTCTCCATATGTCTATTAACTCTAATTTTTCTAAGATTTCATTCACCTCTTTTACCTCTTTCTTGTTTATTTTTTGGTTTGATTTATCTAAATTTGATAGTGGTTGGTTCAAGTCTCCCACTAATATGGTTTTACTGTCTATTTCCTCCTTCAATTCTCCTAGTTTCTCTATTAAAAATTTGGATGCTATACCATTTGGTGCATACATGTTGATTAGTGATATTTCCTCATTGTCTATACTCCCTTTTAACAGAATATATTTACCTTCCCTACCCCTTTTGATCAGGTCTAGTTTTGCTTTGGCTTTGTCAGATATCATGATTGCAACTCCTGCCTTCTTTCTATCAGTTGAGGCCCAAAAGGTCTTACTCCAACCTTTAATTCTAACCTTGTGAGTGTCAACCTGCCTCATATGTGTTTCTTGAAGACAACAAATGGTAGGGTTTGGGGTTCTAATCCAATCTGCTATTTGTCTACATTTTATTGGTGAGTTCATCCCATTCAAGTTCAAAGTTATGATCGTCATTTGTGGATTCACTGGCATTTTGATATCTTCCCCTAGTTTTGACCTTTCTTCTTTAGTTATCTTCTTTTGAACCAGTAATTTACTTTAGGTCATTTCCCCTAGTCCCCTCCCTTGATATGCTTCCCTTTCTAGCCCCTTCATTTTTATGCTCCCTTCCCCTCCCCCCTCTCCTTCCCTCCCTTTTTATACTCCCTCCTCTACCCCTCCTTAATTTTCCTTTCTTTCTTGCCCTGTTGGATAAGATAGAATTCAGGATCCCACTGCATCTAGATGTTCTTCCCTCTCAGATTTGATTTCACTGAGAGTACGGTTTAAATAATTCCACTTCACGTTCTCTTCCTCTCCTTCTCATATGAGAATTCTTCCCCTCCCCTTCCCATGTGTATCTTTATATGGGAAAGATTATTCTATTAAGTCCCCCTATTTCTTGAAGTAAATCTTAGTGTTATCGACGGTTCCCCCCTTTTCCTTTCTTTGCCCCCACTTTCCCCAAATCTTCTTAAAGCCCCAATCTTTCCCTATGCATGTTTCTAACTACTCTTATGATGTATACAATTTTTGAGAGTTACACAAAACATTTTCTGCACATATTAATATATATAATTTGATGTAAGTGTAGTCCTTATAGAAGAGAGTTTGACTTAAAGAAAAATATAAGATTTATCTCCTTTTCACTTTCTTTCATATTTACCTTTTCATGTTTCTCTTGCTTTATGTGCTTGGATATCAAATTTTCTACTAAGTTCTGGTCTTTTCTTAGTGTGACAAGGAAATCACTTTTAAAAGACTGATATATATTAATTTAAGATCACCAAGGAATTCAGCTATGTAATTCCTAAATGAAAACTCAAGTCAGCCGTCAACCTTTTATAGAATTTAATTACAGACAGGAGGAAGAAAGGAATTAGAGATAGAGAGAGAGAGGGAGAGAGAAAGGGGAGAGAAGGGAATAGGGCTTAAATACCCCTTCTGTTTAGGCTGGGCCAAAGGGCCCAAGCCCTTAGATAGCTGGGGCAAGGAAAAGAGATCAGTCCCTATTACTCACGTGACCAAAATGGAGAAACAGTCTCAGAGGCCCCCACCTTCAGCTTCCTTCAGTGCAAGCTTCTCAGAGCACCTCTCCAACCACTCAGAGCCAAAACTCTCCAACCATCCCCCAGTCCTCAGACCCCTCGCTCTTTAAGGAAACCATCCAAGTTCCCTCCCCTCAGTTCTCACATCTACCAATCACTGTCCATCATTTTCCCTGTGCCAATGGTGGCTCTAGCTTAACCCAGGACCACCCAGAGGTCTGGGCTTTGCACATGTCTGTTGGAGGTCATATTCTCAAATAATTAAATTTTGATCTATGCTGCAGCCCTTCCTAAATCCTGTTAGGACTGAGTGGGGTGGAAATTGTATTTTCCAAGACCTGATTCTGTCATTCCAAGTGTCTCTATTGTATCAATTCTAAAATCAATCATGACTCAAAGAAATTCCTGTTCTGTGCTTAAGCATAGGTCAAAGCCCTTTCCATTGTTCAGCAAAAGGTTTCTGTCCTAAAGTAATCTTAAGAAGGGAGGAGAAGGAACCTCCCATGCCAATGGGGTTCACATTCCAATACACTATCAGTAAGAAATTTTCCAAGTATGAAATTTCCCAATGGTGAAATTTCCAACATTTATAAGTCTAAGAAATGTTAAGGTTTACATTAGCAAATGCTTGGAAATCTTCTATTTTGTTGAATGCCTATACTTTCCCCCTTGAAGTATATAGTCAGTTTTGCTGGGTAGTTGATTCTTGGTTGGAGACCCAGCTTTCTTGCCTTTCTAAATATTGTGTTCCATGCTTTGAGGTCTCTTAGTGTGTTAGCCACTAAGTCCTGTGTGATCCTTATGGGAGCCCCCTTATATCTGAAGCTCCTCTTCTTGGCTTCTTGTAGGATTTTCTCCTTTTCTTGGAAGCTCTTGAATTTGGCAATTACATTCCTAGGGGTTGTCTTTTGGGGATTTAGTATAGAGGGTATTCTATGAACCCTTTCTTTTTCTATTTTGCCCACTTGCTCCAGAACATGTGGGCAATTTTCTTTTATAATCTCCTGTAGAATAATATCGAGTTTATTGTTTATCTCTGGTTTTTCTGGGAGACCGATAATTCGGAGGTTGTCTCTTCTTCCTCTGTTTTCCAAGTCTGTGACCTTTTCAGTGAGATATTTTATGTTTTCTTCTAATTCATTAATTTTTTGGCTTTGCTTTATTGATTCTTGTTGTTTTATGATCTCACTTTCTTTGAGTTGATTAATTCTGGTCGTTAGGGACTGGTTTTGCTTTTTAGCTTTGTCTGCCCTTCTATTGGATGCTTCCAGCTCTTTTTCCAATTGAGCATTCTTATCTGTCAGACAGCTGATCTCTTTCTCCCATTTTTCTTTCCAGGTTTCCATCTTTTGGGTAAGTTCCAGTTTGAGATCTTCCAGAGCTTGTAGATAGTTTCCATTTTGGGAGGCATGTTCTGATTTTTTTTTTTTATTTCATCCTCATTCTCTTCTTTTCCTTGGGTACTTCCACCATAAAAGTTTTCAATTGTCACCTTTTTCCCTTTCTTCCTGGAGGCTTGATTTTGGGCCATGTGAGCCATCCCTTTGGTGGTTTTATTCCCCTTTCCTTTTTGGTCTGGGGTCTGGGTGATATGGGTGGGTTTTCTGTGAATTTAGGTTGCCTCAGACTAGTTCTTCCCAGCCTCCAAGGTTTCTTAGAGAGCTGGGTCCCTGATCACAGCCAAACTGCCCAGGTGTTCAGCTCAGCCCAGATAATCAGAGTGTGGTCTTCCCTGGTGTTTAGCTCCACCCAGATGCTCAGCGCAACTGCCCTGAGTACGGCTCCCTGGGCCCCCTGTGCTCAGCGCAGGATTCTCCCTTGAAACCACCCTGAGACGTTTTTTCCTGGCAGTCCCCAGATCCCAAGGACCCTCCTGGAGTGTCCCCGCCATAGAGTCATTCCCCCCTCACTCGCTGTCCCAGTGAGCGCTCCGGTAGCTCACTCTGGTTTGCTGGGGGAGGTGGGGGAGGGAAGGGCGGCTCAGTTCACGTTTCTGTTCAAGCTTTTCCTCCTTCTTATTATAGTGTGGAAATGTTCAAACCCCATGTATCTTCGCCTCTGTGGGGTACAGGGGGGTACTGGGGAGTCCTTCTGTTCCTCCAAAGGTGATTTTTATGCTCCTTTGATTTAGCCTATTTCGTTCAGTGCCAGGGAGAGGAAGTGTGTGGCATCTAGATTGCAGCCATGATTACCTGGAAGTCCTTAATCCCTTTTATTTATCCACATTTGATACTTTTGACTACTTCCCCCTCATGGATATTCTTCTCTCCATGGGTTTTTATGATATCAATATCCTTTCATTCATCTGTTCACTACCTGGTAAATTTTCATAAAAATCTTTGCTGGCTCATTGCCACCCCCTCAATTGTAGGTGTTCCCCAGAAATTATTTCCTAGAAACTCTTCTTTTCACTCTGTATCCATTATTTCTTGGTAAATTTATCAGCTATCATGGATTAAGCTATCAGGTCTAATGCAGATGACTCCTTTGTTCATTAAATCCATAATATCTATATATCTTGCCTCTCCCTTGAACTGCAGTCCCACATAACAATTGCCTATTGGGCATTTCATACTGGATCCTAGAAACATCCTAAATGTTATATGACCAAAACGGAAATAATTATCATTTCCTAATGCCCCCTCTTTCAAATTTCCAGGATCTCAGTTTCATAAATTTGGTGTTATCCTGGATATTTCACTCTCTTTCATCCCACAAATCCACCCAGTTGCCATATCTTGGAATTTCTATCTCCACATCATCTCTCACATACATTCCTTATCTCCACTCAACTTCCAAACTTAATTGAGGTTCTCATAACATATTGATCCTATATTAGCAAAACCTCCTAACTGGTGTGCCTAACTCAAGTCTTTCCTTACTCCAATCTACCCTACATACAGTTGCCAAAGTAATTTTCCTTATGTGTAGACCTGATGATACAACACTCCTTCTCAGCTAACTCCAGTGTCTTTCTATTGCCTCCAAGATAAAATTAAGATACTTTTGTTTTATTTTTTAAAGTCCCATATATGTATATATTATATATGTGTGTATAGGCCCCAATTATATTTTCAGCTTCTCTGGACTTTCCTTTCCCAGCCAAATGCCCTCTCTTTGGTCCTCGAACACTATGTTCTTCTTCACTGTATCTCCCCATCTCTGCCTGGAATCTCTACTCACCTCCCTCTCCTAAAGTTTCCCTCTTCCTTTTACACACAGCTCAAGTGCCATCTTCTCTATGAAGACTTTCTTGTTTCCCCCACGGCCATCTTCTCAAACTATTTTGTATTTAATTACTTTTATACATTTATGTATGCATGTTAATATATATATGTAGTTATTCTTTCTCTCATTAGAATATAAAGTACTGGTGGATATGAATTCTTTCACTTTTTTGTTGTTGTATCTCCAGTGCCAATACAGTGTCTAGCACATAGTCAATGCTTAAGAAATACTTTTGATTTATTGATAAAGTATTTTGCTCACAACACCTTCATGAGGTTCCTAATAAAAGGAGTATTGTTTGTATTTACGATGTAAGAAAACTTAGACCCAAAGACAGGGCCTGAGTTTTCAAAAAGATCAGTGAGGTATAAGGCTTATTTTTGGGCCCCAAATCCCTCAACACTATGGGACGTATTGCTTCATTGTATCATTTGTAATATCTTAGAATTCTAGAGACTTTATTCATATAAAAACATTTGTATGACTTTTTATTATTAAAAAAACCTAGAAACTAAGAGGATACCTATAAATTAGTGAATGGCTGAACAAATTATAGTATATAGATGAATTTAACATTATTGTGTGTCAAGAAACACAAAAGAGATGGAGTCGGAAAAATTGGGAAGATTTATATGAAATGATTCATAGTTAAGTGGAGAGAACCATAGTAATTCTTTTCTAAAAAGCTTGCCTTCTATCTTAGGATGATATTCAATATCTGTTCTAAGGAAAAGAGTGGTAAAGGGTAGATAATTGGGATTAAGTGACTTGCCTAGGGTCTGATTTGAATTCAGGTTCTCCAGACTTCAGGCCTGACTCTCTATCCCCTGAATCACCTAGTTGCCCCAAGAACCACAATAATTTAAGCAGTGACTATAATACTATAATGAAAGACAATTTTGACTATTGTAGGAACTTGGATCTATGCAATGACCAACTAATGATCCTGAAGACCAATGAAAAAACATGTTTTCTAAATCCTAGCTGAGAAGCGATAGATTCACTGAATGAGATATACAGTTTTCAGTATGATCGATATGTGGATTTATTGTAGTTGATTATGCTTATTTGTAAGGGAGGGTTTTTTGGGGGGGACTCAGGAGATTAGAGGTAGTAATGCAGAAAAGAAAGAAAAGAACATCAGAGAAGCTTTTTAATGAATACATAAAAAGATAAAAAGAATACCATAGGGCAATAATGGTGAATCTTGTTAGAAATGGAGTGATGTGCCCATCCCCCCACCCAGAGACTGCTTACTATGCCTCCCCCGCAAAATGCTGGGTGCATCCTGCCCCCCTCCCTTACCTAAAGCAGTGGAGACAGAAAGCAGTCTGCTTTTGGGCTGCTGGACAGAGGGATGAGTGAAGTGAGGAATGTCCTCAGCAAGTATAGAGGGGAAGGGAAGTGACTTGAGCATTGTGCTCCCCTCTAGCTCTGTTGCTTATGAAATGCCCACCTTACCTACTATGTGCTCCCATTGGGTTTTGTGGCAGAGGGGAGGGTGATGTGAAAAAATGTCTTCAGGTGAGGTCCCCAAGAGGGGGGAGGGCAGCAGCTTTACTCAAGTCCCTCTGCCTTTCTTGTAACTAACTGGAGGGGAAGAGAGCAGTCTCATGCCTACAGAGAGTGCTCTGTGTGTCATCTTTGACATCCATGCCATAGATTCGCCATCACTGTCATAGGGGGGAAAAGCAGGACAGCTTTCCATTAACTTGTAAAATATTATATATAATAAAATATATGTATATACATATAATACATGTAATAGAGACTTGCAGCTTCCTGAATGGAATAGTGAAACTACAATATCTGGTTTTAATCTAATTAATCAAGTGGATAACTCAGGGTTTTTTGACCTGCCACTTTCTTGCTTCTTTTCCTTTTGACCCTTTGAGAAGGCAATACTACTTGCAGCTCTGTCCCTTTATCAGGGTGATGGAGGGCTGTCCTGTCTCTCACCTAGACAATGGCAGCCATGTACTCACGGGTACCTTTGTGACTTTGTATATTTGCTTCCCTGTTTAGATAGATGACTAGAAGAAACCTTGATCTAGATGTGCCCAAGTAGTAAACTCATGAGCATTGTAACTTGAAGAAATTGAAGAGAACTTGAAAACTTTTTTTCTCTCTGCCTCAGAGAAGAAATGAGAAGAGAGTACCAGAAACATCAGAGTAGCAGGATAGAACAAGAACCCAGCAACAGTTTGACATCTAGGAGAAATGTGGCAACCTTTGAGGAGACATCCCAGCTACACCACAGAGTAACATAATTATCATTGGTACTAAACCCTTTCAGAGGCCATATGATCCAGAGCCAAGCTAAACTTAGATAGAACTAATCTAATTTAACTTGGTGACACAGAAAAACATAGTGGTTATAGGGCCAGCCTTGGAGATAGGAAGACCTGATTTAAGTTCTTTCTCTAACACATACTGAGGACCCCAAGTTTACCATTCATGAGGCAAAAATCCTCTAGGCAGATCTGCATCAGTGATGGGGATTTGTACAATAAGAGGCCCATGTATCTAAGAAATAACAGTTATGGATAAAAACAAAGTATTTTAATTTACTATAATCTGAATCACTAGGTAGTTTATATCAGTCTTTATGCTCATCCCCTCTTCCTCCCAAGAGCTAAAGAAGCTTTCAGCGTTTTGGGGGCAGGCTTTGCTTTTCATTTATCTTAGGTAAGGGGTTATGAACTCAGATTTTGCTACTTCCTAATATCTTAAGAGTACTGCAAATTATTTCCTCTGAGTTTCACTTTCCCAATCTGTAAAATGTAAACAATACTTATACTCATAATTCACAGAATTGTTGCTGAAAAGAGTTTTATAAACTACAAATCACCTAAAAATGTGAACTATTAGGAAGGGACTACCAGATTCTGAGCTTAAAAGGACCTTAGAACCTATCTAGTTTATAGCAAAGGAAACTAAGACACCAAGAAGGGAAACAGTTTGATGAAGGTCACAGTTTGGATTTAAGCCCATGATGGTGAACCTATGACATTTGTATTAGCACTGACACACATAGCCATTTTCAATGACACATGGCTGCATGTGGGCTCAGCATGCCTCGGGGTCCAGGAGCTGCCCAGGGAGCCATGCCCCGGCCTGGAGGCTGCTTTACACACTGCTTGGGGGGAGGGGAGGCAAGCAGCAGGCAGTGTGTGGCAAGCAGCTGGGGAGTGTGGGGATCCCACAGGGGTGGGGAGAAGGATCTCGGGCACAGAAAAAGCACCCCCCCCCACCAGCTGACTGGAGAGGGGCTGGGTGGGGCCAGGCCAGGTCAGCAGAAGACTGGGCAGGGCTCTGGCCCATGTGCAACAGAAAAGTGCCTAGAATGGATTACCCGACACTTTTAGCACCCAGAAAAAATATAGCAATGACTTTACTCACAATTTTTCCCCTTAGGTACTTTTGTGAAACTTATTCTCAGTGTTAAATAATATCAAAACCAACAAAAGAAACAGATTGACAGATGAAGTTAGTAGCACTTGTTTGGGCTTGAAGTGTACAAAATAGCAACCTTCAATTGAAGATTTAGCCAATGAAATTCAGCAACAACAACAAAAAAAATCACTAATAGGCAGGTTAGTTAAAGAATTCCCCCTCCCCCTCACTTATTTTAATTCACAGCACCCCACACAAGTTAAATAATATCAAGACCAACAAAAGAAACCAACTGACAGATTGGCAAAGAAGTCACTAAGCAGGTAAGTTAAATAATTAGAGTTCAGTTTATTAAATAGTTATATTATAATTATACAATTTTGTTATTTAAACTATAAATATTGTGAAATTATGTTTTTTTTCTTCAAAGTGACACACCACCTGAATTATACCCTTTTTTTGGTGAATTTTGACACATCAAGCTTAAAAGGTTGCCTATCACTGATATAAGCTCTAGGCCCTGGCATCAGATTTAGTACTTTTTCCATTGGTCTACATTGCCATTAGTTTTACCTGTTCTCTTTTTTCCTTTTAAATTGTTGCTCTCTGTTTTAGTATAAATTCTAAGATAGAAAAGTGGCAAAGGCTAGGCCAGTGGAATTAAGTGACTTGCCCATGTTCACATGACTAGGAAGTATCTGAGGCCAGATTTGAACCCAGGACCATCTCCAGGTCTGGCTGTGCTACCCAGCTGCCCCTTTAACATGTACTTCTTTTTTTTAAACCCTTACCGTCTATCTTAGGATCAATACTGTGTATTGATTCCAAGGTAGAAGAGGGGTAAGGCTAGGCAAGGGGGTTAAGTGACTTGCCCAGGGTCACACAGCTGGGAAGTGTCTAAGGTCAGATTTTAACCTAGGACCTCCCATCTCTAGGCCTGGCTCTCAATACACTGAGCTACCCAACTGCCCCCTTAACATGTACTTCTAATGGACAATTATTAAGGGAGAATTGAATTCACCCTCTTGCCCACTTGCAACTAGAACTTTGTGGGAGTCTAGAGGAGTTAGGAAGACACAACATTTATTTAGAGCTAGTAAGGGTCTGAGGCTAGATTTGAACTGATGTCCTCCTGACTCCAGACCTGGCACTCTATCTACTGAGCCATTTGAGCTGCTTCATATTAATGGTTAGAACCTTTGGAAATCCAATATAGCATTAAACACAAACATAAGGCAACAGAAGAAGGCTGTAGTGAAAGAAGGACCTGGCCACCTAAGATCCCTTAATAGGTTTATTACAGATCTGTGCCTCACTTTCTCCTACTGTGACATGATGAGATTTAACCATTTCAAAGGACCTTTCCAACTTATACTCTCTGGTTCTTCTCTAGGGTGCACCATCTATATCTCTACTAGTATTTCTTATAGATAAGTCTTTCATTATCAATGAGATTAGAAACTCTTGGAAGGCCAAGATAGTTTCTTCTCATCAGCAAACAGATTTACAGACTTGTTGAATTAATCAATTAATAATAATTATAAGACTAATTACTGATGACTTTATAAAGTGCTTTCCAGTTTACTGAACTTCTTATACTCATTATCTCATTTGATCCTCATAATGTTGTGAGATAGATATGGTAGATATTATTATTCACATTTTATAGATGAGGAAACTGGTTTCCAGAGATGAAACAAATCCAATAATAAATCCATATAGGTAGGCAGCATCAGAGTTGGAACTAGATCATGTCTGCTCTCATCCAGTTCCCAGTGTTTTTTTTCTTTTTCTTTATTTCTCTGGTCAAGTGGAAAAAATATTAATAGACACACTCACCATCAGAGGGAGAAAACATGATATATACTCCATTTTGAAGAAGTAGAAAATTTCTGGTTATTGGATTTTTATGTGTATGTGAATTTATGTTCTCTACAAAACCTGAAAAATAATTTTTTAATAGAAATATTAACTCTACATTGGAATTTTAATTCAAGGGTATATGGTCAGTTTATTAGGAAAGAATGAATTGGTATGTGGCAGATCACAGAGAAGGAAAGATGATATGGGAGTCAAATGGGTTAATTTGGTTTCATTAAGAGGATTTTAACTGCAGGAGCAGCTGGGTGGCTCAGTGGATACAGAGCCAGACCTGGAGATGGGAAGTCCTAGGTTTAAATTTGGCCTCAGATACTTCCTACTTCCTAACTGTGTGTCCTTGGGCAAGTCCTTTAATCCCCATTGCCTATTGCTAATCACTCTTCTGCCTTGGAACAGATATTTAATATCAATTCTAAGACAGAAGGTCAGGGGAGAGACAGAGAGAGATACACACACACACACACACACAGAGGGGGGGGGGGGGAGGGAAGGAGGGAAGGAGGGAAGGAGGGAGGGAGGGAGGGAGGGAGGGAGAGAGAGAGAGAGAGAGAGAGAGAGAGAGAGAGAGAGAGAGAGAGAGAGAGAGAGAGAGAGAGAGAGAGAGAGAGAATTTTAGCTGCAGAACCAGAGAGGTGATAGCATAAGGTTATTCACATAAAGAATCTTAGAGACTATTATATCCAATTGACTAATTTTTATAAATGAGAAAAAAAGTGCAGAAAGACAAAAGTGATTTGCTCAGCTTTTAAGTCACTGCTAGTAAATAGACAAGTAACTTGTCCTTTTTCATGGTATGTGGGAAACGGGAGAAATCTGAAGTCTGAATTTTCAAATTGCAAGAGAACCGCAAGTCAGCTTAACATTACCCTTGATCCTTCGTCCTCCTTCCCCAACACAGAAGACTGTCTATCTATCTGTCTGCCTGCAGCTGCTTCAGGGAGGAGCTCAGTAATTCTGGGTGCAAAGGCTAGTAAACATAGTCCCCCAATGTTCAAATGTTAATCTGTTCCACTAGGAACAGTGTTTCCTCAGTCATTCTGAATCATATTCACACGTCTATGGAATTCTTCTCCTGAACTCTGTGACCCAGCCAGTGCTAATGGAAAGAGAGGAGATGGTTCCCTTCCAGGGTCAGAATGGAGACTTTACCTTCTGAGTTTTAAGGACCTGAAATGTTAACTGTGCGGATACTGGGGTCCTGCTGGTTTCTTTCCAAGGACGACGTATGGTTTTTCTTGTATGGAAATTGACTTCTGGGGTCTGTAAATATGCTTTCTGGGTGGAGTGATCATGCAGGTCATGATATGCACTAGAAAGTACATTGAACTGGGGGATAGGCCCTTGTATCGAGTGTTATCTCTGCCATAGGCTATCCCAGGCTAGCCTGAGCAAATTGTTTCTCTTCTCTGGGTCCCAGTTTTCCCCTTTTGTAAAATGAGGACAGTTGGACTAAAATTCTTTCATTAGAAATTAATTCCTTTAGGTAAATAATAACTTAGTAATACACATTGTGGAAAGAATCATGGATCTGGATTCAGGAGATCTCTGTGCAGACATGGGCACTGCCACTTACTACCTATGTGACCTTGGATGAATCATTTGTCCTCTCAACTTCAGTTTCCTCATCTGCAAAAGTAGGCAGTACGTTTAGATGTCCTTTAAGGTTTCTTTCCAGTCTTCATCTATGGTCCTGGGATCCTAGCAGTTGACATAGATATCATAAGAGTTACGGCATGGTTACGGCATGTTTTCTCTTACATTGTCTTCCATACACTTCAAAACAACTGCAAGGAATGGAGTGTACAGAGCTCCTTGTAGTTGTTTTTATTACTGAAAATAACCACTTGCATTTCTATAGCCCTTTCAGGTTTACAGAGCTCTTTGTCCTATGATAGTTCAGTGAGGTAGGGAGTTTGCATTTTATTAACTCCATTTTCCAGATGAGGAAGCTGAGGTTCGGGGGGAGGTAAGTAACTTGTCCAGGATGGCAAATTAGCTGCAGAGTTAGCCTTGGTACCCACAAGGGCCTCTTTCCATACCATAATGCCTTCATCATTATTCTCTGCTGAGGGCCCTCTTGTAAAAGGGGGGGGGCTATCTTTCCTTAGACATTCCTTCTCAGACTGCACGTGCTTACTCCCCACAAATATGCTGCTGTACACCACAGGGATTCCATTCCAAGATGTGATCCTGGGATTCGCCTCCCCCAAACCAGTAGATGGACAGGGTTGATTCCCCCCAGACCTGCTGGGATTCCTGAGAGGGGCTATGGCATTTCTGAGAAGTTTTGCTCCACCCTCCCCAGGAGGGATGCCTGCCCCAAAGTCCTCCCACCCCCATTCTCCTTTTCTAGCATTTTTTTCCCACCCTCGAAGTCACTTTCAATCACAGTCACCCCAGTCTGGGGCTTTTGAAGGCCCCAAATGGCTTGAATCACTTCAACTGAAACCTGCTCACACCATAAGGTGATTTGTATATTAAAACCAGATATTCACTCCCTCCTGCATCTTAAAGTGACAGCACAATTTCTGTTCTTTATTGAAAAGAAACATAGGTATATACATATGCAGAGGGTGATTGTAAGACTAAAACTAAGACTCTTCTCAAATTATCTTCTTAATAACTGCAACCAGAGTAGAAGAGCCCACCTAAGAGATGCACTTCAGGGGTTTGACTCCTAAGAAGAATAGAGAAAAATGGGCTGAGCGAATAGAGGAAGAATTCTGGATTTGCAGATAAGAGACTTAGGTTAAAATCAAACTCCTGTTATCTATGGCTGTTCTAGAGGAATGACTTCACTCCTCTCTACCTTAGCTTCATCATAGTGGGGGAGGTGGGGAGGTATCTGAATTCTTGCTTTACCTACCTCTCAGCATCTTTATACTTATTAAAAACCCCTATAAATATGAATCTGATGGCTGCGTGAAAGCCAGCTCCAGCTGTCTTCGGTACTGGAGCTGGTATACTTTTTTCCTGATCTTGTGATAATCACAATATTTTATGGAAGAATAGAAAAGTAAAGAGCAGCTATGACTCTGAGAAACCTGTTGTTCTGTCATTTCAGTCATATCCAACTCCCCATGATGCCATTTGGGGTTTTCTTGGCAAAGATACTGGAGTGGCAGGTCATTTCCTTCTCCAGCTTATTTTACAGATGAGGAAACTGAGGCAAACAGAGTTAAGTGACTTGGGTAGGGTCACATAACTAGTAAGTGTCTGAGGCCAGATTTGAATTCAAGCAGATGAATCTTCCTGATTCCAAGTCCAATGTGCTATCTACTCTGCCGCCTGGCTGTTCGGGAAGAGACCGTATCCATGTTCTACAGGAAACCTTTCCTGGTCCTTCTTAATATGAGTGTCTTCCCTCTGTAACCTCTTGGCCACAGATGGGACAACTATTGTGTGTATTGTGGTTCTTGAATTTAGAGAAATGGAAGATTTTAGCTCTACATAGAGGAGGCTAGGACAACAATTTCCTCAAAATAAGAGTTGTCCATTACTGGAAAGGATTGCCTCGGGTGGTAGTGAGTTTTCCATCACTTGAAGTTTTTGAAGCAGGAGCAGGATGGCCACTTGTTGGGAGGGGAAATTCCATAATTACCTTTTCTTCTTTCCCACTGCTATCACCATGAAGGAAATCTTGATTTGGGCATTTATTTCTTTCCCTTTTTCCTTCTTTTTCCACATACACATGTGACATCTACACAAAAATCAGTGTTTTCACTGGTCATCTATCCACCATGCCAGAAATTCTCTCCTTCCTCATCTTTACCTCCTGGAACCTCTGGCTTCAAGTTCTAACTAACACCCCACATTCTACACAGAACCTTTGGATGCCTGTGAATCCCATTGTCTTCTCTATTGATCATCTCCTGGTGATCCTGTCTACAGCTTGTTTGCATATACTTGTTTTTGTGTTGTCTCCCTCATTAGACTATGAGCTCCTTGAGGGAAAGGACCATCTTTTGCCTTTCTTGCAGCCCCAGAGTTTAGCCCCATACTTTGTATACAGTAGATGACTAATAAATGTTTTTGACTGCCTAAATGCCTACCTTCCACAAATACATATACAAACTTTTGTTTCTTATAGAAAACTGAGGCAGTAGAAGTCATATAGATAATGAATAATGTAGGAGCTTAAAGAATGGAGCTAATTCTTTGGTATGGGGGATGCTCAAGGCTACATAAAAATTGTCCATGGAAAAGGCAGGACTAAACCTGATCCCTAGAGTATATTTAGAGTCCCACTATTGTCCTTTACTCTCTGTGTAACCATAGACAAGTAATTTTACCTCTTCAAGCCTTAATTTCCTTGTTGATAAAATGAGGGGACTGGATGGAATGATCTCTAAAGCTCTAATTCTAAGAGATAGCTAAGTGGAACAGTGAATAAAATGCTACCATACTTGGAGTCAGGAAGATCTGAGTTAAAATCTGGCCTCAGACAGATAATATCTGTGTGACCCTGGGTAAGTCATTTAACCCTGTTTGCTTTAGTTTTTTCATCTGTTGAATGAGCTGGAGAAGGAAATGTCAAACTAGTATCTTTGCCAATAAAACCTCAAGTAGGATTATTAAGAATCGAAAATAATTGAAATCAATAAACAACAAAAAATTCCTGTCTAGCCCCAATATTCTGTTTTAGAATCATATTCAAGAGTCTCATATCTCTAGATTTCTATGACTAAAGATTTCTTCCAGATGGAATTCTATGTACTGAGGGTCCTTCCTAGCTCTAGCATCCTGACTCAGAGAAGTAAGGAAGCAAGGCATACATCAACTCTCCTCTTTCTAAATGCCACTTTCTTAAATCTGTAAAATGGGAACAATACCATCTGCATTGTCTACTTAAGAAAGTTACTTTAATCTTAAAGCATTATAAGGCTGTGAGAAAGACCCAGGAGCTCACTGGGTTGAGTAGAAAATATACTGATTTTTCATATCATAGGAAGAAGCAAACCAAGATGTGGTGAGGAACAGCAAAATCTGAGGAAGCAAGATAGGCCAGATTCAGGAGACAAATGCTTTTTCTTAATGTTGGCAACCAAAGAAGGTTAGAAGAAGAGAGAAAAAAGAAGTGTGTGTCACCCTAGACAATATAAAATACTTAGGAATCTATCTGCCGAGACAAACACAGGAACTCTATGAACACAACTACAAAGCACTTTCCACACAGTTAAAACTAGATCTAAACAATTGGAAAAACATTGATTGCTCATGGGTGGGATGAACTAACATAATAAAAATGACAATCCTACCCAAATTAATTTACTTATTTAGTGCCATACCCATTGAACTACCAAAAAACTTCTTTACTGGATTAGAAAAAAACATAACTAAGTTCATTTGGAAGAACAAAAGATCAAGGATATCCAGGGAAATCATGGGAAAAAATGCAAAGGAAGGAGGACTTGAAGTCCCAGATCTCAAACTATACTCTAAAGAAGTGGTTATCAAAACAATTTGGTACTGGCTAAGAGACAGAAAGGAGGATCAGTGGAATAGACTTGGCGTAAATTATCTCAGCAAGACAGTTTATGACAAACCCAAAGACCCCAGCTTTTGAGACAAAAATCCATTATTTGATAAAAGCTGCTGGGAAAATTGGAAGACCGTGTGGGAGAGATTAGGTTTGGATAAATACTTCACACCCTACACCAAGATAAATTCAGAATGGTGAATGACTTGAACATAAAGAAGGAAACTATAAGTAAATTAGGTGAACATAGAATAGTATACACGTCAGACCTTTGGAAAGGGAAAGATTTTAAAACCAAGCAAGACTTAGAGTCACAAAATGTAAAATAAATAATTTTGACTACATCAAATTAAAAAGTTTTTGTACAAACAAAACCAATGTAACTAAAATCAGAAGGGAAGCAACAAATTGGGAAACAATCTTCATAAAAACCTCTGACAAAGGTTTAATTACTCAAATTTACAAAGAACTAAATCAATTGTACAAAAAATCAAGCCATTCTCCAATTGATAAATGGGCAAGGGACATGAATAGGCAATTTTCAGCCAAAGAAATCAAAACTATTAATAAGCACATGAAAAAGTGTTCTATATCTATAATCAGAGAGATGCAAATCAAAACAACTCTGAGGTATCACCTCACACCTAGCAGATTGGCTAACATGACAGCTATGGAAAGTAATGAATGCTGGAGGGGATGTGGCAAAGTAGGGACATGAATGCATTGCTGGTGGAGTTGTGAATTGATTCAGCCATTCTGGAGGGCAATTTGGAACTATGCCCAAAGGTCGATAAAAGACTGTCTGCCCTTTGATCCAGCCATAACACTGCTGGGTTTGTATCCCAAAGAGATAATAAGAAAAAAGACTTGTACAAGAATATTCATAGTTGCGCTCTTTGTGGTGGCCAAAAATTGGAAAATGAGGGGATGCCCTTCAATTGGAGAATGGCTGAAGAAATTGTGGTATATTTTGGTGATGGAATACTATTGTGGTAAAAGGAATAATAAAGTGGAGGAATTCCTTGGTGACTGGAACAACCTCCAGGAAGTGATGCAGAGTGAAAGGAGCAGAACCAGGAAAACATTGTATACAGAGACTGATACACTGTGGTACAATCGAAGGTGATGGACTTCTCCATTAGTGTCAATGCAATGTCCCTGAACAATCTGCAGGGATCTAAAAAACACTATTCACAAGCAGAGGATAAACTGTGGGAGTAAAAACATCAATGAGAAACAACTGCTTGGCTACAGGGGTTGAGGGGATATGACTGAGAAGAGACTCTAAATGAACACTCTAATGCAAATACCAACAATATGGAAATGGGTTCGAATCAAGGACACATGTGATACCCAGTGGAATTGTGCATCGGCTATGGGAGAGGTGGGGGGGTGGAGGAAAAGAAAATGATTTTTGTTTCCAATGAATAATGTTTGGAAATGACCAAATAAAATAATGTTTTTAAAAAAAGAAATGTGTATATGTGTGTATATGGGGGTGGGGTGGAGTAGGGCAGTTATGGCTCCTTAATAAAATCATTTCTGCAATGGATTTAGCATTTGTGGAAAGGGCAGCA